>NC_068936.1:8641678-8898433 GCF_023091745.1 Budorcas taxicolor | reverse complement strand
TATACAAGTAACTCTTTCAGCTCGACTTCAGAAAAATAAGTGACCCAGCCAAAAAATGGGCCAAAGAACTAAACAGACATTTCTCCAAAGAAGACATACAGATGGCTAACAAACACATGAAAAGATGCTCAACATCACTCTTTATCAGAGAAATGCAAATCAAAACCACAATGAGGTACCATCTCACGCCAGTCAGAATAGCTGCTATCCAAAAGTCTACAAGCAACAAATGCTGAAGAGGGTGGGCGGAAAAGGGAACCCTCTTACACTGCTGGTGGGAATGCAAACTAGTACAGCCACTATGGAGAACAGTGTGGAGATTCCTTAAAAATTGGACATAGAACTGCCTTATGACCCAGCAATCCCAATGCTGGGCATACACACCAAGAAAACCAGAATTGAAAGAGACATGTGTGTCCCAGTGTTCATTGCAGCACTGTTTATAATAGCCAGGACATGGAAGCAACCTAGATGTCCATCAGCAGACGAATGGATAAGAAAGCTGTGGTACATATACATTCAGCCATTAAAAAGAATACATTTGAATCAGTCCTAATAAGGTGGATGAAACTGGACCCTATTATACAGAGTGAAGTAAGCCAGAAAGAAAAAACAACAATACAGTATGCTAACACACATATATATGGAATTTAGAAAGATGATAACGATAACCCTATACGTGAGACAGCAAAAGAGACACAGATGTATAGAACAGCCTTTTGGACTCTGTGGGAGAGGGAGAGGGTGGGATGCTTTGGGAGAATGGCATTGAAACATGTATAATATCATATGTGAAATGAATCCCCAGTCCAGGTTCAATGCATGATACAGGATGCTCAGGGCTGGTGCACTCACTGGGATGACCCAGAGGGATAGTATGGGGAGGGAGGTGGGAGTGGGGTTCAGGATGGGGAACCCCTGTACTCCCGTGGTGGATTCACGTGTGGCGAAACCAATACAATATTGTAATTAGCCTCCAATTACAATAGATAAATTTATATTAAAAATAAATTACTGTCATCACCCACACAAAAGGTAAAAATATAAATAAATAAATAAAAGGATCATATATTATGATCAAGTGGGGTTTATTCCAGGGATACAAGGATTTTTCAACATATGCATATCAAATAATGTGATATAATATACCGTATTAACAAATTGAAATGTAAAAGTCATATGATCTGCTCAGTAGATACAGAGAAAACTTTCAGTGAAATTCAACATCCAGTTTTGATAATAATTCTCAAAGAGGGAACCAAATTCAACATTTGTTGTTGTTCTGTTACTAAGTCTTATTCAATTCTTTGCAGCTCCAGGGAGTGCAGCACACCAGGATTCCCTGTCCTTCACTATCTCACAGAAACTTGCACAAACTCCTGTCCATTGAGTCAGAGATACCATCCAACCATCTCATCCTCTGTCACCCACTTCTCTTCCTGCCCTTGATCTTTCCCAGCATCAGGGTCTTTCCAAAGGTATCATTTCTTTATTTAAGGTAGCCAAAGTATTGGAGCTTCAGTTTTAGCATCAGTCCTTCCAATGAATATTTACGGTTTATTTCCTTTAGGATTGACTGGTTTGATATCCTTGATGTCCACAGGACTCTCAAGAGTCTTCTTTAGCTTCACAGTGCAGAATTATCAATTCTTTAGTGCTCAGCAGTTTTATGGCCCAGTTCTTACATCACTGCATGACTTGAAAAAACTATCTCTGACTATATGAACCTAAAGCGATGTCTCTACTTTTTATACACTGTCTAGGTTTCTCATAACTTTTCTTCCAAGGAGAAAACATCTTTTAATTTCATGGCTTCAGTCACCATACACAGTGGTTTTGAAGCACAAGAAAATAAAATCTGTCACTGTTGCCACTGTTTTCTCCACCTACTTGCCATGAACTGATAGGACTTACATGGTCTTGAATGTTGAATTTAAGCCAGCGTTTTCTCTCTCTTCTTTCATCCTCATCAAGAGGTTCTTTAGTTCCTCTCAACTTTCTGGCATTAGAAACCTATAATCTGTGCATCTTAGGTTCTTTATATTTTCCCCAATAATCTTGATTCCAGCTTGTGCTTCATCTTGCCCAGTATTTCACATGATGTTTTCTGCATATAAGTTAAATAAGCAAGGTGACAATATACAGCCTTGATGTATCATTTTCCGATTTTGAAACAGTCTGCGGTTCCCTGTCTGGTTCTAACTGCTGCTTCTTGACCTCCACCCACATTTCTCAGGAGACAGGTAAAGTGGTCTGGTATTCCCATCTCTTTAAGAACGTTCTACATTTTGTTGTGATACAGTCAAAGGCTTTGACATAGTTAATGAAGCAGAAGTAGATTTTTTTCTGAAATTTCTTTGCTTTCTAAATGATCCAGTGAATGCTGGCAATTCAATCTCTGATTCCTCTGCTTTTTCTAAACCCAGTTTGTATGTCTGGAAGTTCTCAGTTCATATTCTGCTGAGGCCTAGCTTGAAGGATTCCAAGCATTAACTTACCAGTGTGTCAAATGAGCACAAGCACACTGTAGTTCAAACATTCTTTGGCATTGCCTTTCTTTGGAATTAGACAATTGACATTTTCCAGTTCTGTGGCTACTTCTGAGTTTTCCCAAGTTGATGGCATATTGAGTGCAACACTCTAACAGCATCATCTTTTAGGATTTGTAATAGCTCAGTTGGAATTCCATAAACTTGAGTATATATTGTTCTTTGTAATGCTTCCTAAGGTACACCTGACTTAGCACTCCAGGATGTCTGGCTATAGATGAGTGACCACACCATCATGGTTATCCCCATCATTAGGATAGAACTCTTTTGTATAGTTCTTCCTTGTATTCTTGCCAGCTCTTCTAAATTTCTTCTGCTTCTGTTATGTCCTTATCATTTCAGCCCTTTATCATGCCCATCCTTGATGAATGTTCCCTTGATATTGCTAAGTTTCTTAAAGGGATCTCTAGCCTTTCCCATTCTATTGTTTTCCTCAATTTCTTTGCACTGTTCACTTAAGGAGGTTTTCTCATTTCTCCGTGCTTTTCTCTGGAACTCTGCATTCAGTTGGCTATATCGTTCCCTTTCTCCCCAAACGTTCATTTCTCTTCTCCCCTAAGCTATTTGTAAAGTATTCTGAGACAACCATTTTGCCTTCTTGTGTTTCTTTTTCTTAGGGATGGTTTTGGGTCACTGCTTCCTATACAACGTCGTGAAATTCTTTACATGGTCCCTCTGGCACTCTGTTTACCATTTCTAATTACTTGATTAATCACCTCCACTGTGTAGTCGAAAGGTATTTGAGCATCTTACCTGCATGGCCTAGCGGTTTTCCCTACTTTCTTCAATTTAAGCCTTAAATTTTCCAATAACATGGTCATGACCTGAACCACAATCAGTTCCAGATTTTCTTCTGTTAACTGTATAGAGCTTCTCCATCTTAGGCAGCAAATAATGTAGGCAATCTAATTTTGGTTTTGACCATGTGGTGATATAAATGTGTAGAGTCATCTCTTGTGTTCTTGTTTGTTGAGGGTGGTTCTATGACCAGTGTGTTCTCTTGGAAAAAAATTTGTTAGCTTTTGTCCTGCTTCATTTTGTACTCCAAGGCCAAAATTCCCTGCTTACTTCAAGTTTTTCTTGACTTTTACTTTTGCATCCCAATCCCCTATGATGAAAAGAATGTCTCTTTTTGGGGGAGGGGCAGGGTATTAGTCCTAGAATGTCTCATAGGTCTTTATAGGACCATTGGCATTAGTAGTTGGGGAATACACTTGGATTACTATGATACTGAATTTTTTATCTTGTAATTAAACTGAGATCATTTTATCACTTATGAAATTGCAGCCAAATACTGCATTTCAGACTGTTTTGTTAACTCTGAGGCCTACTTAAAGGCTGTTTATAACAAACCTACTGCTAACATGGTGAAAAATTAAAACACTTCATCTGAAATCAGGAACAAGACAAGGGAGTCAACTCTCACCACTCTTATTCCTCATAGTTGTGGAAGTTGTGGTTCTAGCCACAGCAATCAGAAAAGAGAAAGAAACAGAATCCTGATAGTAAAAGAAGTAAAACCCTCTGTTTGCAGATGACATTTTTTCCCTTTTCGCCGCAAACCTAAATGGTGCCACCAGAAAATTAGTAGCACTAATCAATGAATACACTAAAGCAGCAGAATACAAGCGTAATAACACACAAATCAATGCACTGATATACATTCAGAAATCTAAGATCATGGCATCCAGTCCCATCATTTCATGGCAAACAGATGGGGGGAAACAGTGGAACTAGTGACTGATTTTATTTTTCTGGGCTCCAAAATCACTGCAGATGGTGATTGCAGCCATGAAATTAAAAGATGCTTACTCCTTGGAGGTAAAGTTATGACCAAGCTAGACAGCATATTAAAAAGCAGAGACATTACTTTGTCCACAAAGGTCCGTCTAGTCAAGGCTCTGGTTTTTCCAGTGGTTATGTATGGATGTGAGAGTTGGACTGTGAAGAAGGCTGAGCGCCAAATAATTGATGCTTTAGAACTGTGGTGTTGGAGAAGACTCTTGAGAGTCCCTTGCACTGCAAGGAGATCCAACCAGTCCAACCTAAAGAAAATCAGTCCTCGGTGTTCATTGGAAGGACTGACGCTAAAGCTGAAACTCCAACACTTTGGCTACCTCATGTGAAGAGTTGACTGATTTGAAAACCCCTGATGCTGGGAATGATTGAAGGCAGGAGGAGAAGGGGACGACAGAGGATGAGAAGGTTGGATGGCACCACCAACTCAATGGATATTGGTTTGGGTGAACTCCGGGAGTTGGTGATGACCAGGGAGGCCAGGCATGCTGCAGTTCATGGGGTCGCAAAGAGTCAGATACGACTGAGCGACTGAACTGAACTGAACCTCCTGACTAGTGAGCCACAGAAGCCAATGAGTAAGTTCACTGGGGGTGTCTGGGAATGATTTTCCTCCATGATTAGAGAGGAGTACCTTGAGGCCTCTTTCCTCCTTACTTTCCCTTTTCATTTGAATGCTGGCATGTTAGTATGTGGTGTATGGAGCTGTGAGAACTGTTTGAAATCATGAGGCAATGTAGCAGAAGTGAAAAGCCAAAGATGTATAGAAAAGTAGAGCAAAATGATGGAAAGTGATACTTGGTGAATTTTTGGACCAACTGAAACAATCTAAGGTACACCTACTTCTAATCTTGTTAGGTGAGCGACTGTTTAAGTCTTCGTTACAGCTAAAAGATACTGAGCCTCCTCAAGACAGTCACTGGCCTTCAATTATTAACTGAGTGAACAGAGGGTGCTTGATGAATATATATGAATGCCTCCACTTGGGGGGCATTCCGTGGTATATCTGCTGCCCTGTGAGGTTCTGTGTCTACAGGGTAGAAACTATACAAGTGTCCTTTTGGTTCCAGGAGCACAAAAAACCCTTTCCTGCCTCTGGGGGCTCTATACTTTTGATAGCTGGGTCAGGGCAGGCCTCTCTGGAGGGGTGATATTTAAGTAAGCCCCAGAGAATGGGAAGGCAGGGGCCATGCAAATGTGGGGGGAGGTAGTCAAGGGTGAAGGCACAGAAAGTGCAAAGGCCCTGAGGAGTGTTTGAGCTTGGAAAGTCATGTTCACTGCTGCCTAGTATGCCTCTTGGCCCACAGTGTGCACTTAATATTTGTGGAATGAATGAAAAAAGGAAGGGAGGGAGAAAAAGAGGGAAGGTGAGTTTCTCAAAGCAGTCCTCGGAGGACACAGCTTTTTCTCTTTTGCCCAAACGAAGCAGAAAATTACCCATCATGGGCAACAGATGCTGTCTCTTTCATGCCTTTCAGCTCCCCCACTCTCCGCCCCTCAGCCTGGCTGAGCCTTTCATTCTCTGCAAGGATGGATGTTGGTGGCTGCCTGGCCAATCCAGTCCCTGTTTAAACAACGTAATTTATTTTTCTGGGAGGAAATGAGCAAAGGAGAAAAAACTGTCTCAGCAGCTTCCCTCCCAGGCCTGGTGGTTACAGTGCCCAGGTGGATTTATCAATGGTGGGGAGGTGGAGACAAATAACCTGCTAAAATGGAAATATTAACAACACTGTCAGCTGGAACAGCCAAAGCACCCTGTCCTGTCGTGGCATTTCACACTGCTCAGGTGTCCACAGCCTGGGCTAATGAGGCCCACCCATCAGGCCAGGGGAGATGCTGGAGCCCAGAATTTCTCATTAATGGGCTGAGGCTGCTGCTTCAGACACTGGTAGGAGTTTTCAGGGGAGCTTGCCATATGAGGGTGGTGTATCCTAGTTTTCTTTGGTGGACTCCACTCTCTGCTTATCAGCTCAGGGGTGTGGAACAGCAGTGTTTGAAATTCCTAAGTCCACCTCCTTCCTACCAGGTGTTTGCAGCAAAACACATAGCAGTTTGCATGTACCAGCTGTGTGACTTTAAGTAAATTAACCTCTCTGAGTCTCAAACATGTCCTCTATAAAATGAGAGGGGATAGTACCCACTTTGTGGGGGGAGGGGTTAGAGGATTAAATAAAATGATGACATCAGTAATCAAGAGTAGTGGGTAAGGCCTGGGATTAGGTAGGGTGGCAGTTACAGCCCCACCACCTGCCTGCTGGCTGTGATGGAGACTGCTGGCTGGCTCCCTGCATTTGTTCTTCCCTTCTCTCTCATAAAATGCTCCCATATTTGTTTCTTTCCTTGCTAGGCAGGAGTGGCTGAGAATAAAGTCTACATCTTCCAGCTCCCTTTGTGGCAAGGTGTGATTTTCTGACTCAACAATCTGGCCAAATGGATTTGAGCAGCAGTCATGCTGACCCGTGTCAGCTGTGCTCTTAAAGGGAAGAGGAGTCAGTCCCTCTTCCCTCCCCCTTAACTTTCCTGGTGCAGGGGCAGTGCAGAGGTTGAGGGGGTGAGAGGGCAGCTTAGACTGTGTGGTAAGAGCAGTACTTGGATTGGAAGAGCAACAAAGACAGAAGCGGCCTGGGTCCCTGGTGCTGTCCCAGCTCTATGGGCAGCGAATGAGACAGAGACAGCTCTCGATTGTTTAAGCTGCTGGTCGGCATCCCGGGCAACACAAACCCCACTGCACAAAACCTGGCCTCGCTGGGGACTACCTCATCCACTCCCATAGCCTGGATTCAGTGATACACTGCTCCTGTGGACTTTGCCGAAACAAGACATTGAGGTGAGTTTTCATTATGTGGGCACTCCCCCCCCACCCCTTATTTAAGGTATTTTATTAGGTTCTTGCAAATTTAGCTCAAATGAATACTTTTATACTTCTGAATTTTTAGTAATGATTTTCACCTTAAAATCCATTTCCTTGATATTAATACAGCTGCATCTGCTTTCATTGTTAGTATACACACAAATACTTTTTCTGTATTTTTCAACTGTTCTATGTATTATGAATCTTTCACATTCAGCCAGCTTAAAAAAAATCAAAGGTCAGAAAATCACTGACTTTGAAATTTTCCTTCATTCCCATATATTGTGATGAAACTTGGTTTTATTTTTATATCAGATTACTTTGTGTTTTCTATTTGTCATACGTCTCCTGTTTTCTTTTATAACTTCTCTGCCATATAAAAAAAAATGTATTTATCTTTGGTTGTGTTGGTCTTCATTGCCATGAGGCTTTTCTCTACTTGAAGGTGGCAGGGGCTACTTTTAGTTGTAGTGTTCAGGCTTCTCGTTGCAGTGACTTCCTTTTTTGTTAATATAAATTCATTTATTTTAATTGGAGGCAAATTACTTTACAATATTGTAGTGGTTTTGCCATACATTGGCATGAATCAGCCACGGGTATACATCTCTCCCAATCCTCATCCCCGCTCCTACCTCCTTCCCCATCCCATCCCTCTGGGTCATCCCAGTGCACCAGCCCAGAGCACCCAGTTTCAGGCATCGAACCTGGACTGGTGATCTGTTTGACACATGGTAATATACATGTTTCAATGCTAGTCTCCCAAATCATCCCACCCTCGCCTTCTCCCACAGAGTCCAAAATACTGTTCTATACGTCCATGCCTCTTTTGGTGTATCGCATGCAGGGTTATCGTGCAGTCGCTTCTATTGTTGTCCAGCACGGACTCAGGCCAAGTGGACACAGAGGTTAAGCCTCCGGTGTTCTAGAACACAGGCTCCGTAGTTGTGATGCATGGGCTCAGCTGCTCCATGGTATGTGGGATCCTCCTGGATCAGGGATCGAACCAGTGTCTCCGGCATCAGTAGGTGAATTCTTTACCACTGAGCCACCAGGGAAATCCCCTCTTCTTTGCTTTATTTTTAATTGGATTCTTTGTTTATTCAGACTTTCCCCTTTGTTCTGTGCAGATTCAGACTCCTGTGTTCTTTCTCTGCTGGCTTCCCTGGAAAGAGACCCTCCTCTAAGTTTCTGAAGATGGGTTTAGCTTTCTCCCTCACTCCCGCATCCCCCACAGTCACAGGGAGTATTAACCACGCCGGCTTTGGGTCACTGAGGGCAAACTCTGCACAGTTCTTCTGCTGCCCTTCTTGGTATCTGTTCTCTGAAGGTGTGACAGATAAAAGGCAGCTCAGAGAGGGCTGACACTGGCTGAAGGCCACACAGCCAACAATGGCAGAGCAGGGATTTACGGCAAAATGTGCTCTCCTGGTCACCTGTTTCTGTGAGAGCCAGGTGGCTGTAGGGTGAGCTGAGGGAGGCACCCGAAACATAAAATTGAAAGAGGCACCTCCGGGACTTCCCTGCAGGCACAGTGGTTAAGACTCTGTGCCTCCACTGCAGGGGGCATGGGTTCAATCTCTGGTTGGAGAACTAAGATATCAATAAAAAAAGAACTCTTGTATTCAGCTTTCCTCATAACTCAGTAGATAAAGAATCCACCTGCAATGCAGGAGACGCCAGTTCCTGGGTTGGGAAGATTCCTGGGTTGGAAGATCCCCTGGAGAAGGGATAGGCTACCCACGTCAGGATTCTTGGGCTTCTCTGGTGGCTCAGCCGGTAAAGAATCTGCCTGCAATGCTGGAGACCTTGGTTTGAACCCTGGGTTGGGAAGATCCCCTGGAAAGGGAAATGCCACCCCCTCCAGTATTCTGGCCTGGAGAATTCCACGCACTGTATAATCTATGGGATCACAAAGAGTCGGACACAACTGAGAGACTCCACTTCACTTCACTTTAGTTTATAAAGAGGCATCTCTGTCAGCTCTACCTCCTCCTGGCTCACTAAGGGAGGGCGACCCTAGACTAGGCGACCCTAGTTCTTGAAGAATGAGTGACTGTGAAAAATTTAGGGGTGTGATTTTTGACTGTTGTCATGATATGGGGGGGCACTACACATGGGGGCAGATGCTTGCTTCATCGCATGCCTTAGGCTTGAATGATTTTCAAATGTTCTGCCAGATAGTTAAATAAGTACAAACCCATTCATAATAACCTGGGTTGTTCATAAAAACCTTTATCTGCACTTTGTCACCTATATTTAATAAAAGTTTTCCAGGGCTGCAATTATTGTATAGACTGGAGAAGTCTATACTTTTTCTTATTCAGAGCCTAACCATGGGCTGCTCTGCAGTTTGTGGCAATCACATGATGGCCACAGTATATCGATGGCTTTGCGAATGGCTGCGGCTGCACACTTGCGTCCTCCTGCATTTGCCAGGCTGAATCCTCAGTGATGGCACATTTGGGTGCAAGGCTGTGTGCTCGTACATTTACCTACTGGAACACATGCTATTGTGAGTATAAATACATGTGTTCTCAGTCGTGTCCAGCTTTTTGTGATCCTATAGACCCCAGGCTCCTCTGTCCACAGGATTCTCCAGGCAGGAATACCAGAGTGGGTTGCCATGGCCTCCTTCAAGGGAGCTTCCTGACCCAGGGATCAAACCTGTGTCTCTTATGTCTCCTGCGTTAGCAGGTGGATTCTTTAGCACTACCGCCACCTGAGGAACCCTTGAGCATAAATGACTTTCTCTTATTTCTTAAAAAAAATTATTTTAATGTGGATCATTTTTTTTCTCCCTGTTATTTTTATTGTCTTACTCTTATTTTTGCAACATAGTTTTATTTTTTTATAAATGTATTCATTTTATTTGGGGGCTAATTACTTTACAAGATTGTTGTGGTTTTGCCATACATTGACATGAATCAGCCACGGGTGTACATGTGTTCCCCATCCTGAACACCCTTCCCACATCCCTCCCCATCCCATCCCTTTGTGTCATCCCAGTGCACCAGCCCTGAGCACCCTGTCTCATGCATCAAACCTGGACTGGCAATCTATTTCACATATGACAACATATATGTTTCAATGCTATTCTCTGAAATCATCCCACCCTCACCTTTTCCCACAGAGTCCTAAAGACACACACACGTGTGTGTGTGTTTAAAGTGTTTGAACCAACCACTTGTTTTGGTTTTCTAATGTGTGATACCTGTTACTTAGATTCCTAAGGTCAGTCTCTCAGTTGTCTCTGAGTCTTGGCAACCCCACAGATTGTGTAGCTCTCCAGGCTCCTCTGTCCATGGGATTTTCCAGGCAGGAATACTAGGGTGGGTTGCTGTTTCTTTCTCCATGTTACTTAGATTACTAAGCCCTTCCAAACTAGATAATCATTCTGCACACCTGTCACTTAAATGGAACCCAGGAATGCAGAATGCAAAAGTGAGAGTCTACACTGGGGGCTCCCCTCCACCCTTCAGTGTCGAAATCTGACCAGATATCTGCTTGCCCCCACCAGCACGCAGACCCCTAGGCCTCATCTCACTTCTCCCACCATCAGATCTCATGGCTTGTGCTCTGAAAAAAATCAGAGTGTCTTCTTTTCAGACCCTTACATATGTTCCTCGAATTCAGAACAAGCTTCTGAAGATATGGAAGGATGTCCCACCTCACTCCCACAGACAGAAATGTCTATTTCAAACAACAAAAGCATCTGTCACCTATTCCATCCACAAAGGAAGCAAAAACAAACTTCATGAGGCATGTACATTCTGACTCAAAACCTCCCAGGCAAGGAATGGAGCATGATGAGCTACACACATACACAACACACACACACACACACACACACACACACACACACACACACGCACGCGCGAACTTGGGTACAAAGGTGTCATAGTGCAGCACTGTCTGCTACACAAATCCTCTAGAAGCACCATAAAAACATCCATGCACAAAGGATCTGTTACATACCCAGTAGACCATCCAGACCACCACAGAGCATCATGGAGTCGCTAAGACAAGTCGTGAGTCAGACCTCAGGGCACTCAACGTGGAACAAATTCCACTTTCATGTTTAAACACACAAGCACCCATCTGTTTCTAAAAGGATACCTAAGAGTATAGTACTGACACAGCCAAGCGAGGGGATGCAGAGAGAGTGGGAGAAAGATTGACGGATTTCATGCAATGAAAATGAATATTGGGACTTGCCTTGTGGCTCAGTGGCTAGGAATCTGTGCTCTGAACGCAAGGCGCTTGGGGATCCATCCCTAGTCAGGGAACTGGATCCCAGGTGCTGCAACTCAGACCCAGCACACCCAAATAAATAAAAATAAGAAATACTTAACAACGACAAGAGAAGTGAATGTTTTCCCATGTCCACATGTCAGTCTCAGTACTGAGAAATGTGGAATAAAAAGACACCTTGGGATAAAACTGTAGCTGGCATTCCAGCATCCACCCCTGAAGAGCAGTTGTTTTGACCACTGTGTAGTAAGCAAATCCTTTGGGGTATTGCTTAGAACCCTTTGGGGTTTAAACCTGCTGCTGACTCCTGTGAACACCCTTCACAAAACTTCAAAAACTTCTCCTCTTTAAAAGTGCAGAGGTTGGTAAAGTGACCCCAAAGAAACGATACATCACGACACTATCTCTCAGATCCCCTCCACCTTAAAAAGCTTGGAAATGGCCATGTGGGGGTACTTGTTTTCGCATTTAGGAGGACAATAATCTATTTCATGGAGCAATGAAACTGCTCCATTAATGTGGCAAAGAATGAAACTTTTTTTTCCTTTTTGCCATTCTAAACCTCCTTCTTGGATGTTATTTTGGTTCATATATATGTATATGTATATCCTTTGGGATATGTCTTCAAGTCCATACTAAACACAGGAGTGCAGGGGATCAATTTACTTTTTAAAATTTACAGCCAATCTTGGAAGACTGGACTAATCCTATTAAAAAGGGCAGGTCAACACTGCACTGTGAGTGAGCCACCTCTGAAATACCAAGTTGAGGATTACTTCTGTATATAAAAGCAATCACGGGTATTTCTTGGCTGTGAGGTGTTTAAGACTCTGGCACTATCATTTTGGGACCTTGAGTTTGATCTCTGGTCAGCGTACTAAGATCTTGCAAAAATTCCATGGACTGCTCCAGGCCAGAACACTGGAGTGGGTTCCCTTCTCCCAGGGATCTTTCCAACCCAGGGATTGAACCCAGGTCTCCCACATTGCAGGTGGATTATTTCCCACCTGAGCCACAAGAGAGGCCCGAGAATACTTCAGTGGGTAGACTATCCCATCTCCATGGGATATTCTCAACCCAGAAATTGAATCCAGGTCTCCTGCATTGCATGGCCTTTCCTGGTGGCTCAGAACATATAGCGTCTGTCTACAATGTGGGAGATCTGGGTTCAATCCCTGGTTTGGGAAGATCCACTGGAGAAGGAAATGGCAATCTGCTCCAATATTATTGCCTGGAAAATCTCATGGACAGAGGAGCTTGGTAGGCTACAGTCCATGAAGTCACAAAGAGTCGGACATGACTGAGCGACTTCACTTAGCCTAACTTCACTCCCGCGTTGCAGGAGGATTCTCTACCAGCTAAGCCACAATGGAAGCCCAAGAATACTGGAGTGGGTAGCCTATCCCTTCTCTAGCAGATCTTCTCAACCCAGGAATAGAACTGGGGTCTGCTGTATTTCAAGCAGATTCTTTATCGGCTGAGCTGCCAATGAAGCCAGCAAGTTTTGTAGCCAGCATAGCCAAAAACAGTTACCAGTATCTCCAAGCTGCCCAGCAGTACTGTTCTAGTTCCTGTGTGTAAAAGCATCACATCCCCAATTTCCCTGACAACCTCAAATTACCCCAACTCCTATTCACAATTTGCTTTCGAATCAAGTATGCTAGCCCACCCCAAAGCGTGGATGTGGATGTCCATGTACATCGCTCCATATTAGCATAAGGCCTGAAAATCCGGTACCCTGCCCCCTTGGGTTAAAAATGGCCCATGATATTTTGCTTCATTCAGAGCATCAGCTGTTGCCAGGAATAAGATTTAAGGAATCAAAATCACTTCATAAATCAAAAATTAACACTCAGCAGTAATGAAAGAAGGAGTCTTTTTCAAAACTGACCTTACAGAACCAGGAACTCCACTCAATACTCTGTGACAAGCCAGGAAAAAGTGAACTCACTCAGTCATGTCCAGCTCTTTGCAAACCCATGGACTGAAGCCTACCAGGCTCCTCCATCTATGGAATTTTCCAGGCAAGAATACTGGAGTGAATTGCCATTTCCTTCTCTAGGGGATCTTCATGATCCAGGGATTGAACCTGGGTCTCCTGCATTGCAGGCAGATGCTTTATCATCTGAGCCACCAAACAAGTACAGGAAAAGAATGTAAAAAAAAGAGTGGATATAAATATATAGCTGATTCACTTTGCCGTATACCTGAAACTTACACAATATTAACTATTAACTTAAATATGTTGCTCAGCTGACAACTTGTGTCTGACTCTTTGTGATCCCATGGACTGCAGCACGCCAGGCTTCCCAGTCCTTCACTACCTACCAGAGTTTGCTCAAACTCGCGTCCACTGAGTTGGTGATACCATGCAACCATCTCATCTGCTGCTGTCCCCTTCTCCTCCCACCTTCAGTCTTTCCCGGAATCAGGGTTTTTTCCAATGAGTCAGCCTTTTGCATCAGGTGGCCAAAGGATTGGAGCTTTAACTAAGTTAAATATACTTCAACATAAAACTAATAATAAGAGGTAATCCTTTAAGATTGTGATGTTGGATTCATCCTTAACCAAGAGATGAATCACTCTTGTACTTCCTAAGTGTACATGCTCACACATGTATGCACAGACACACACATGCTGACATTGAGACTGCCACAGTTGACACAGGGCAGCCAAGAGACTGCACACTTTGCTGGCCTGCTCATCTCTGTCTGTCAACAAGGCTTGACACCCAGGTCTTACCTTTTCACCTTCAGCTTCAGGGTCTTATGCAACCCCTTCACCAGGCAGATGGCCTCCTGTCTAAACCTGGACAGACCAATGTCGTTGATGCCCACAGTCTCATGTCCAGCCAGCAGTTTGTCCATGGCTGCAGCTTTGCTCCTTTCTTTGACCTGCAACTCAGAAAGAGGGTCCAGGAACCTTCCCCCACACCAAAAGAGCAAACCAGTCCCCAGAACACAGACAGGAGGATGTGTCGGTGACAGCTCTGTGCCACCTACCAGTTGTCAGACTGGCTTCAGGATAACCCAGAAGTGAAGATATCCAACTTGGGCCAGGATTCCCTGTGGGAGACAAGGGATGCACCCTTTTCCTGGTCTGTACCCCTCATCTGGTTTGTATCTGCAAGGCCTACCTCTTATGGAAGGGACCCCAAAATACACCAACACTCAAAAATACACCAGAAACGGGGGATCCAGGGAGATCCCTTCGCTTTCTAGATCTCCTCCCCGCCCCCACCAAAAAAAAAAGAAAAAAATACGGGTGTTATAAAATTATTGACTAGTTATTTCTCACTCATCAATCCTGCACCTAGAGCTTTCCTGGGGATCCCATAGTTAAAACTCTGCCTGCCAGCACATCAGACATGGGTGATATCCTTGCTCAGGGAAGAGTCCACATGCCACAGTGCAAGTAAGCCGGTGCACGACAACCACTGAGCCTGGGCTCCAGAGTCCAGGTGCTGCAACTACTGAGCCAACGTGCTGCAACTACTGAAGGTGGTGTGCCCTAGAGCCCATGCTCCACAACGAGAGAAGCCATCACAATGAGAAGGTCACATGCTGCAAGTGGACAGGGGCCCTTGTTTGCCACACTTGGAGAAAGCCCACATGCACCAACAAAGTCCCACCAGAGCCAAATAAATAAATGAATGAATAAACAAATATTTTAGAAAGGTCCTGCACCTAGGACTTTTCCTGTAACAGCTTTCTTTTAATATTTTATTTTTTTTATTTATGTAACAGCTTTACTTAGCTATAACTCAAGTAAACACCAATCCCCTATGTACATATGAATGAACTGTACTCCGAGTGGTCGAACTTTCAACACCCACCCAGTTGAGAACAGGCTTCCTAAGCCCAGAAGAAACCTCATGGCTGTCAGCAGTCACTCCCCAGCCCTCCTGGGCCCTGGAAACCATGTGTGGGTCTTGGATATACCTCCTATGGACACTTGATATACACAGAGTCATACAACAGGTGGCCTTTTGTGTCTGGTTTCTTTCACTCATGATGTGTTTTCCAGGTGCATCCCTGTTGACCTCTGTGTGGGAACTCCATTCCTTCTTATGGTTGAGTGATATTCCATTATACCAATTGACCACATTTGATTTATCTGTTTATCAGGGATGGATATATTTACATTGTTTCTACTGTTTGGCTATTGAGCCAGTTCAGTTCAGTTGCTCAGTCATCTCTGACTCTTTGTAACCCCACAGACTGCAGCATGCCAGCGTCCTTGTCCATCATCAATGCCCAGAACTTACTCAAACTCATGTCCATTGAGTCAGTGATGCCATCCAATCATCTCATCCTCTGGCATCCCCTTCTCCTCCCACCTTCATTCTTTCTCAGTATCAGGGTCTTTTCCAGTGAGTCAGTTCTTTGCATCAGGTGGTCAAAGTATTGGAGTTTCAGCTTCAACATCAGTCTTTCCAATGAATATTCAGGACTGAGTTTCTTTAGGATGGGCTTGTTGGATCTTGCAGTCCGAGGGACTCTTAAGAGCCTTGTCCAACACCTTCTCCAGCACAAAATATTTGCAGGTCAAAAGCATCAATTCTTTCGTGCTCAGCTTTCTTTAGAGTCCAACTCTCATATTCATACATTTGGCTATCAGCACACATGAACACTTGTATACACATGTTTGTGTGTGAATATGCGTCCTTATTCCCCTTGTGTGTAAAACTAGGAGTAGAATGGCGGGGTCATGTGGCAACTAGATTAAACATTTCCATGAACTGCTAGACTGATTTTCTGTCATGGCATAGAGTCTTAGGTCTGGAATGTGGGAACTAGTTCCCTGACCAAGGCATTGAACCCATGTATGTAAAACATTTCCTACTCAGAGTTATACACAGTATGTATACAAGTATATTGGCTGACTCCTTAAAAGGATTTTATGATTTTATGCTGAGAATTTTCAATCTGTAAGTCCTTAACTCAGCTTTTATTATATAGTAATAACCCAACTAAGCATTTAGTAAGCCATCAATTAACCAACCTACTTTCAGTACCAGTGCCCTGGAAACTGAATGCTGTGCTTAGTCTCTCAGTCATCTCTGACACTTTGTGATCCCATGGACTGCAGTATGCCAGGCTCCTCTGTCATGGAGGTCTCCACACAAAAATACTGGAGTGGGTAACTGTTTTCTCCCTCCAGGGGAATCTTCCAAACCCAAGGATTGAACCCAGGGTCTCTGAATTGCAGGCAGTTTCTTTACACCCTGAGGCACCAGGGAACTCCAAAAATACTGGAGTAGGTAGGCGAACCCTTCTCCACTAGATCTCCCCAACCCAGGAATCGAACCTGGGTCTCCTGTACTGCAGGTGGATTCCTTAATAGCTAAACTCTCAGAGAAGCCCTATGGCCCAGGAATCAAATCCAGCCAGCTAGGACTTCCTGGTGGTCCAGTGACCCATGGTGGATTCATGTGGATGTATGGCAAAACCAATACAATATTGTAAAGTAATTAGCTTCCAGTTAAATATATATATATATATATATATATATATATATATATATATATATATATATATATATATGTAATGAAGATAATGGAGTTCAAAACAAACAAACAAACAAAAAAGACTCCATGCTCCCAATGTAGGGAGCCTGGGTCCCATCCCTGTCCAGGAAAACCCAACATGCTAGATGGTGTATCCTATCCTCCCCCTGCAAAATATCTACACACCTGTCTTTTTTATTGGGGGGGTGGGGTAAATAAAATTTTACTGCAATACAACTACACCTATTTGATTATTCACTGCTACTGGAGAGAATGGAATAATCTGGGGCCCATAAAGCCAAAAATAATTACTACTTGGTTTGTTACTGAAAAAAAAAAAATGCCAACCTCTGTTCTACACCAAAAAGCCATTCTTTTTACAAACTGCTAGGAAAAGTAGCAACAAAGATGAATGTTTATGTACAGTTTTGAAAGTTTGCTGTGCTCCTACTATATAACAGGGTTGACCTGAAAATCAATTCCAAACCTTACCAGGCACTAAAGCAAGGAAACATTCCTCCTCTGGGAGTCACAGAGCTGGAAATGCAGCCACTGACAGGCTCATGTATGAAACCACATGGTACTTGGACTTGTTTCTCCGCCTGGACCTGAGAACAACACATTAGGATAACAGAGCCAATTATTTATTGTAAGCTGACACGACAAACAAAATGACTACCCCTAACAGAACCACGAGCAATTCATTTGGCGAACAACTGGTTTTAAATTCTAGACAATTTTCATCCCAACATAATGACAGATCCCAACATTAATAAGCTGCCACCTGGCCAAGACTACATACTCACCCAGAACCAGCCAAGGTTATGGACACGTTGTGGAGAGCTTGTATTTTGACATGCCCCAGCTGGGAGGCCCAGGGGCTGTTTCCAGTCGGAGGGTTGGTGGGCAGTTATCTGGGGGGGTGGGGGGGTGGGAGGTGGAAGTCCCAGAGAAAAAAAATGGAGTGAACAACAGGGGAAGGAACTTAAAGACTGGAAAGGCAGTGATGGAGGCTGCCCACACAGAAAACAGACCCACGAACAGCAAAGAACAGAACCCTTGGGCTTCCTGGAAAAAGAGGGTGAAGGAGCAGGTTCAGTTCAGTCACTAAGTTGTGTCTGACTCTCTGCGACCCCGTGAACGGCAGCACGCCATGCCTTCCTGTCCATCACCAACTCCCGGAGTCCACCCAAACCCATGTCCATTGTGTCAGTGATGCCATTCAACCATCTCATCCTCTGTCGTCCCCTTCTATTCCTGCCCTCAATCTTTCCCAGCATCAAGGTCTTTTCAAATGAGTCAGCTCTCCATGTCAGGTGGCGAAAGTATTAGAGTTTCAGCTTCAACATCATGGAGGAGAAAGAAGGGGCGTGTGTCCCAAAAGAGACAACAACCAGACTCGCACAGAGCTGTTGAATTTGAGCATCACAAGAAAGCCTTTAGGTGAAACCATGATGATGGAGGAACATGCAGGATTTTAGGACAGGTTCTTAAAGTAGCACTCCCTACAGCAACCCATCATCTATAATGACTCAGCCATGACCTGGTGGGCTTTTCTTTCTCATCCCCACAAATCCTTGCACACAAGACTCTCTCAAAGTGCTGTCATTAGCGTTTGGCTAAGGGACTCGCCTGGTGGTCCAGTGGCTAAGACTCCGCGCTCCCTAATGCAGGGTGAGGGGTTCAATCCCTGGTCAGAGAACTAGATCCCACATGCCACAGCTAAAGATTATTTTCTTTAACACAAATTTATTTTAATTGGAGAGTGATTACTTTACAATATTGTATTGGTTTTGCCATACATCAACATGAATGTGTATACGTGTTCTCCATCCTGAACCCCCCCCCCCTCCACCTCCCTCTTCGTACCATCCTTCTGAGTCATCCCAGTGACCAACCCCAAGCATCCTGTATCCTGCATTGAACCTGGACTGGCAATCCATTTCATATATGATATACATAATTCAATGCCATTCTCCCAAATCATCCCATCCTCACCCTCTCCCACAGAGTCCAAAAGACTGTTCTATACATCTGTGTCTCTTTTGCTCTCTCGCATACAGGGTTATCATTTCCATGTTTCTAAATTCCATATATATGTGTTGGTATACTGTATTGGTGTTTTTCTTTCTGGCTTATTTCACTCTGTATAATAGGCTCCAGTTTCATCTACCTCATTAGAACTGTTCAAATATACACAATGGAGTATTACTCAGGTAAAGATTCTAAATGCTACAGTGAAGACAGAAGAGCTTCGAGGAAGATCTTACTTGGCCAAAAATATGCATATATATGTTTTTGAACGAACATCTGGCTTCACCCTGAAGCCCAGAGCATATTGTGTCGCTTCCCTTCGTCTGCAAAGACTGCCCAGCTCCTCCTCCAGCCACAAAGACTGCATTCCAAGGCAGCCCATCTGCCTCTCCCAAACCATACTCCACCTACACTCCCAGCAAAAATGGCTCCAGGTTTGAGAGACAGAGTAGCTGGGGATCCCTGCCCTCCTTGGCTTCCTCACCAAAACAAAGCATTTATTCAACATTTTTCTCACTCATGGTGAAGAGTGGCAAATAAGGCAGCTTTGAAGACCTCTAGTCTGAAATCTTGACACCATCAAACTTCTCCCATGAGGGAAACGTCGTTAGGCTTGAACCTGGTGAAGCACAGACCTGAAGCTGGACCTAGGGACCCAGGAATATGGCTTTGCCTGCCAGCTCTGTATAGTGTATCATATCTTACATGTGATAAGTCGTGCCTTAAGTGCATCATTCATTCCAGACATGTACATTCCTTTTATCGCCAGTCAAGAGAGTGCTGGGCACTGCCAGTTGCAGAGGGTACTGTCTGCAGGAGCCAAAAATGGAGCAATCCTGTCCTACAACCCCCAGGCAAAGTTCTCAGCATCGCTTACTGTAGATCAGAAACAACAACAAACCACCCTGTACAAAAAGGCAAGCAGACAAGGATAAAGGAATCCACACCCCACCCACAATGCCTGTAATATGCACCAGTCAGAAGGAAAGCCCCAAGCTCTCTCGCCAGGTTGAATACTCTGACTTAAGATTATTCACTGGAATTTGGCTTGTAAAACTCCTCTTGAGGTCCCCAGTTCAGTCAGTACATTTCAATCTGTCAGTCGTGTCCAACTCTTCTCGACCGCATGAATCACAGCACGCCAGGCCTCCCTGTCCATCACCAACTCCCGGAGTTCACTCAAACTCACGTCCATCGAGTTGGTGATGCCATCCAGCCATCACATCCTCTGCTGTCCCCTTTTACTCCTGCCCCCAATCCCTCCCAGCATCCCTCTCAAAAATGAGCATACTGGTTTGCTGTCCTTATGCAAAGATTTATCCTGAAAACAGCAAGAGGGAAGAGGGAAAAAAAAAAAAAAGAAAGAAAACCACTCATTGGAAGTCTTTTTGGAAGCAAGCTTTCATATTTCATTCAATGGACTTTACAGATGATGAAAGATGTTTACCCACGAAGGCCACGGGACCCCCAATTCTCATGAGAGTCAGGACCTACTTAGGAAGTGACTGGGTCATGGCAGTGGGGGTAAGAGGGGCAAAGCTTGTGGATGGCGATGAAAGACCTTCCCTGGACAGCAACTTGAAAGGCCCGGCACAAATAGGGGTGTATAGTCCATGAGAAGGGGTCCGAACCCAGGCCCCCGAATGAAGAATTTCAGCCTGAGGAGTGCAGTGCCCTGGCAGGGGAGCTGTTAAAGATAAGTACAGGAAGAGGAAGATGAGGAATTTGACCTTGAGTTTCAGAAACCTGAAGGATACCCTGGAGGCAGTGGTGGGTGGAGTGTGGGGGGCTCCCAGAAGGACAGACATGGAAGCAGGGGAATGATCCTGTATCATGTGAGCAAATGCAGCTTATCCTTTAGGTAGACAGGTAAAAGCATCTCCCCCACCCAGAACAGATCACAGATCGGCAGTGGTTCAAAGCAACACAGGGCAGGGAATACGAATGTAAACAAGGACTAAGTGAGCTGGGAAGGCAGGTCAAGGGACATACTCGATGGACATTAAGGAGTCAACACAGGAAAGGGGTGTTCAGTAGAGCTCAGATGTGGAAAATCACAACCACCAGAGATCAGAACAAAAGGAGGCGGAACTTCTGTGCAGAATCAGATTTCAAAGACCATGAATCACACTCATGACTTATCAGCTATGACTAGGAAGCCATCCAGAGGAGAGCATAAGATAGCACAGGCTTCTACAAAGCCAGGATATTCTTGATATCACCTCCCTGGTGGTCACTCTTCTGAGTTCCCTTGTCTCCAGAGAGCTGAGTCATGCAAAGAGGATGCAATTGCAAAGCAATTGGAGAGTACATCTCTGATAACAGAGAAGCCTGTCAAAGAAATAAAAATTAAAAATAAAAATAAAAAACCTCCACCCCAAGGCGTACAGTGATGTACTCTCATCATTAGTTTCTGTCTCTGTACAATCCCAGGGAGTATTTTACCACTGATCTGTGTAATTCAAGCTTTGCAGGAGCTCTCAGTTCAGTTCACAGAGTCAGTTGTGTCCAACTCTTTGCCACCCCATGGACTTCAGCATGCCAGGCCTCCCTGTCCATCACCAATTCCCAAAGATTGGTCAAACTCATGTCCATTCAGTCAGTGATGCCATGCAACCATCTCATCCTCTGTCACCCCCTTCTCCTCATGGCTTCAATCTTTCCCAACATCCAGGTCTTCTCCAATGAGTCAGCTGTTCGCATCATGTGGCCCAAGTATTTGAGTTTCTGCTTCAGCATTGGTCCTTCCAACGATATTCAGGACTGACCCCTTGTAGGATGTCCTGGTTGGATCTCCTTGCAGTCCAACGGATGCTCTCAAGAGTCTTCTCCAACACCACAGTTCAAATACATCCATTCTTGAGGGTTCAACATTCTTCATGGTCCAACTCTTACATCCACACATGACTACAGTAAAAACCATAGCTTTTACTAGATGAACCTTTGTGTGTCAGGTAACATCTCTATTTTTAGTACACTGTCTAGGTTTGCCATAGCTTTTCTTCCAAGGACTCGCAGCTCTAGAAACATCTTTTAAGAAGGACGGCCCATGTTATTACAATTTTGAAGTGTACTCTTTTTAAATTTTTTTTTTTTAAAGAGGTGGAACTGTTCACAGATTATTTTTTCAGTGCAATCAGGAAAGAAGAGGGTAATGAATTTGCTATGGCTGACCTGGGCTTCCTAGGTTGGCACTAGTTGAAAGGAACGTGCCTGCCAATGCAGGAGATATAGGAGACATAAGAGACATAAGAGTCATGGGTTTGATCCCTGAGTTGGGAAGACGCCCTAGAGGACGGCACAGCAACTCATTCCAGGATTCTTGACTGGAGAATCCCATGGACAGAAGAGCCTAGTGGGCTATGGTCCACAGGGTCACACAGAGTCATACACAACTGAAGCAACTCAGCACAGCACACATCTTGAGTGTCAGCTGACTGTTTCATGGGGGATGGTGTCATTTTTAACCAAACAACACAAAACATACTCAATGGCAATTTGAGTCACAACTGTGCATGAAATATGTCTTGAACATCTAAGATCACCTCAACTCCCAGGTGTTTTAGTTGAATCATTTTTCAATGATTCAATTTTTCAATGGTTCTTTCTTGTTCCTCATCATGATATTCGTTTCTCATAATGTGCCTTGAACATGCCATGAAAAAATGAAAATCAAGCATACAGTTCTTATGATATCAAACAATGAGTTAATGGGGCCTATGATGGCACAGCCTATCAATGTTTGGTATCCCCTTAAGGTCAGGAAGCAACAGTTAGAACTGGACATGGAACAACAGACTGGTTCCAAATAGGAAAACCAGTACATCAAGGCTGTTTATTTTCACCCTGCTTATTTAACTTATATGCAGAGTACATCACGAGAAACACTGGACTGGAAGAAACACAAGCTGAAATCAAGATTGCTGGGAGAAATATCAATAACCTCAGATATGCAGATGACACCACCCTTATGGCAGAAAGTGAAGAGGATCTAAAAAGCCTCTTGATGAGAGTGAAAGAGGAGAGTGAAAAAGTTGGCTTAAAGTTCACTATTCAGAAAACGAAGATCATGGCATCTGGTCCCATCACTTCATGGGAAATAGATGGGGAACACAGTGGAAACAGTGTCAGACTTTATTTTTGGGGGCTCCAAAATCACTGCAGATGGTGAACATCAGAAAGTTCACGGTTTAAGTATTAGTGACACCTGGCTGGGAGAATTTTGAGCACTACCTTTCTAGTGTGTGAGATGAGAGCCATTGTATAGTAGTTTGAGCATTCTTTGACATTGCCTTTCTTTGGGATTGGAATGAATACTGATATTTTCCAGTCCCCTGGCCGCTGCTGAGGTTTCCAAATTTGCCGGCATAGAATGCAGCACTTTCATAGCATCATCTTTTAGGTTTTGAAATAGCTTAACAGGAATTCCATCACCTCCACTACCTTTGTTCATAGTGATGCTTCCTAAGACCCACTTGACTTCCCATTCCAGGATGTCTGGGTCTAGGTGAGTGAACTTTCTATCGTGATTATCTGGGTCATGAAGATCGTTTTTGTACAATTCTTCTATGTATTGCCACCTCTTCTTAATATCTGCTTCTTAGGTCCATATAATTTCTATCCTTTACTGTGCACATCATTGCATGAAATGTTCCCTTAGTATTTCTAATTTTCTTGACGAGATCTCTAGTCTTTTCCATTCTATTGTTTGCCTCTAATTCTTTGCAGTGATCCCTGAAGATGGCTTTCTTTTCTCTCCTCGCTGTTCTTTGGAACTCTGCGTTCAAACGGGTCTATCTTTCCTTTTCTCCTTTGCCTTTTGATTCCCTTATTTTCACAGTTTTGTAAGGCCTCCTCAGAGAGCCATTTTGCTATTTTGCCATTTTATTTTCCCTTGGGTATGGTCTTGATTCCTGTCTCCTGTACAATGTCACAAACCTCTGTCCATAGTTCATCAGGTACTCTATCAGATCTAGTCCCTTAAATCTGTTTCTCACTTCCACTGTATTATCATCAGGGATTTGATTTAGGTCACACCTTAATGGTCAAGGAGCAGGAACTTTTTAATCATGGCTGCAGTGGCTATCACTTTGATGTTAGGCCTTAATACAAAATTTAGTAATGTACCAGTTTTATATTAATTATCTGTTTCTTTCTCTTTATTCTGATGCCCGCTTTTGTCATTTAAGTCAAGAAGACATTGTCCCATACTGGCTAATGCTTATGTCAGTGTTTTCAAGTGACAGAAGAATTAGGTGGTCTCTTGACTATTCTTCGACATAATTGTTTTTAAACATTTCATGCCTTATCTTGAAATACAATTTTAAGCACTTTAGAACAAGCATCAATGTGATCTCAAGCAAAATATTGTTAATGATCAACCTAATTTTAAAATCAGTAGAGTTCATGAGGGAAAGGAAAGCCAAGATTTGATGAATACTGTAAGAAACGCTGCGGGAAGAAACAGCCACCTCTATGGACTGTTGATCAGGGCCTTTATTGGGCGGTCACTCTCAGGCAGCACTCCCGGGGGCGGGTGAGCAAGGAAGCAAAGGGAGTCTGCAAGGTATGAGGGGTGGGGAAAGGTTTTATAGCCAGGGCCGGGCTCCCATATAAGGTAGAAAGCACGGGCTCAGCGGTGATTGGTGTCCAAGGGCTCCGTGTCGGCACCTGATTGGACGGCTTGGTTGTCGGCCCGCCTCCGGGACTTGTGTGCGGCACTTTTCCAGGGCATGCCTCAACACGCCCGGGCAAGCCTCAACATGCCCGGCATTGCCCGACCTTTCAAATACGCAGTGTGAGATGTTGCTAAATCAGCATTTAGCGTGCCATTTGAAATGAGCCGCTTTGATGTCCAAAGGTAGAGCGTGTAGTCATGAAGACCAAGACTGAATTGTTTTTCTCATATTAACGGATAACTTAAATATTTCTAGTAGCAGATAGCTTTCTTGGAAATAGCATTTGTGATTTTGGATTAATAGTTGCACTTTTGTTGATTTTTACTTGCTCTAAAAATAAGGGGGTAAATACATACGTGTAGCTGAAGAGACTATAGACATTGTTTGAGAGAATAAAAGCTTTCTCATTTTCATGGAGAAAATTAATATATGTCACCTTGAGACAGCTCTCATTTGTTATAATCAGTTCAGTTCAGTCGCTCAGTTGTGTCTGACTCTGCGACCCCATGAATCGCAGCACACCAGGCCTCCCTGTCCATCGACAACTCCCCGAGTTCACCCAAACCCATGTCCATCGAGTCGTGATGCCATCCAACCATCTCATCCTCTGTAGTCCCCTTCTCTTTTATTAATAAAATAATTTTACCTGAAAGAACAAGCAAACCAGACAAGGAAATTCACAGAGGGCAATAACAAAATATCTTGACAGATATTCAACATATTTCTAAACAAACCAAAGTGTCATTGTGTGAAAAAAAATATAGAGATATCAATAGAAAAACAGAAGTAGCTTCTGAAAGAACTCAACTCACTATTAACTATCTTTTATTTGAAGGCAAAGAAACTGACTCAAGTTAATTCTAAGAAGCAAAGCCCTGAGGTTATTATCTTTTTTTTTTTTTAATGAAAATTTAGGAAATTTAGGCTGGAGAGGGAAGAAGAGGATAGAGACTTCAAGTGCCTTGAAGGAGGAGGAGGAAAGAGAGGGGGTTGGAGATTTGATTGTGTTATTTGAACAGCATTGGTGGAGCTCAAACAAGGGAGGTAGCAAGGCATGCAGGCCTACGGGAAGAGCATTTCCAGAAGAACAGCACTTGCAGTCTTTGGATTGGAAAGACATGGAATTTGATGGAGGAAAACCAAGGCCAGTGATGTCAAAAAGAGTACATTACTGGGGAAAATAGCAGAGTAGAAGGACAGAGAATGGAAGAGAGGAAGCAGTCAAGGACCATATCGCTGGAAACTTTTAATTTGGCAATAAATACAACTTGTACTCCTCAGGAGCATACTTCAAAGCAACTAACAATAACAGTGTTGATAATGCTAAGTAACAAAAAAACACATAACTAAAAGATTTCGTATTTTTACTATAGAAATTGAAGAAAGGAGATAAGAATGCAATAGTCTGCACATTTATTTATACATAGAGTTTTCACCTGAGACCAGAACACACACACACTTCTTTATACACCTAAAAGTGGTTTAAGCTGACACTTAGCAAAGTGCTTTGGCCCAAGTAAACTAACTGGAAAGGCCTAGTAAAATATTCAAAGGGCAAATAAACCAAGCAAGCTTTGAGTACATAAATACAATGTATTTGCATTTGAATTTACACTCAGGAAATTACCTAAAATGGAGACTGAAAGGTCGGGCATGTTGAGGCATGCCCCAGAAAAGTGCCGCACACAAGTCCCGGAGGCGGGCCGGCAACCAAGCCGTCCAATCAGGTGCCGACGTGGAGCCCTTGGACACCAACCACCGCTGTAGCCCGTGATTTCTACCTTATATGGGAGCCCGGCCCTGGCTATAAAACCTTTCCCCACCCCTCATACCTCGCATACTCCCTTTGCTTCCTTGCTCACCCACCCCCGGGAGTTCTGCCCAAGAGCGACCGCCCAATAAAGGCTCTGATCAACGGTCCATAGAGGTGGCTCTTTCTTCCCGCGGCGTTTCTTACAGACACAATAGACTCACTACAGCTTAGTCATCTGTAGTCCTTCCTCTTCAGTTCTGAGAGGGATGATAACCCCTTGGTGATTATCACTTTCCAGCATTTTGTGAAAGCTTAGAGGATTTAAATAAATTGAGGAGGGGGGAGAGTGGGGAGAGACAAAGAGGAGGAGAAAGGAAGAGGAAACGGAGAGATTGCTCCTGGCACAGGTCTACAGACAGGATCCCAGCTTCCTTGAATGGTGCACAGAGATTGCTAGCTATCTGTGCCAGAAGTGGAGAAGGGGTGACATTCAACTCCAGGAGGAGACTCAACTCCAAGAACCTACGGAGGCAGCCAAGTGTGCTGATGTTCAGGAACCAATACTTAGAGGGTACCCCACAGGTCTGTGAAAGAGCCCTTGGAGACAGCAAGAAAAAAGATTTTCACACGTATAATCACAGATTAGATAGTTGGATAGATTAGAGGAAGGATAACTCTATGACCTGATAATTACTGAAATAAACGAGATAATTCTTGCACATCGGACTGTGTCAAGTAAGACTGAAACTCAGTTAGTTTGATACAATGGGAAATTACACACGCCAAGAATTAGCTGTTAACGCTACTACATTTGTGTCCAAGGCAAGATAAGATACAAAACTGAAATCTTCACATGCTCAACTAGGGTAAGACACATGTAACTGGAAAAGGTAAGGAAAAGTGCTAAAAAGGGTTTAATCATCCTGGACTATTTTTACCCACTATATTCACTATTCTTGGACAACTCCATTGTAGCTTAAGGGTAAGAGAACTTAATGTAGCCCAGTTCGAAAACTGAACAGATTCCCTGTGTTTGATCCTTTGCAGTTAAAACTATGGGTCCGGCACAAATCAAAGTGGACGTCAAGGCTCTTTTTCCTTTGGGAATTTTAACTTGCTTTACGACTGTGTCTGACACAGATATGCCTACCTCATTGGGACTACAGGCCAGCCAACTGGCAAAGGGGACGCAATGAATCAAATTCCCCTTTTGATCACTCAACAGGAGGTCCACAGGCACCAGGTCTCATTCTATTAACTATCTCTGCTTCTCCAACTGCAGTCAGTGATACACAGGGCCTGCTTGATGCTTGCAAGGGTCTCTCACCAAACACAGGCATTTTAACCGTTGGCTTCCTTGAGATGTCCCTGGGCTAGGTAAACGCACTCTGAGACAGTGTTCCTTCTACCTTGGCTCTATGCCTGGAGTGAATGTATGCCTCTTCCTCAGCTGGGACAAGAAGCCACAGCCCTTCACTGATTAAATCCCGTGTCTGGTCCAAACTCACAACATAGCTTCTCCATCAACTTCTCCACTGCACACTTTCAGGGCCAGGTTATCTTCGATCAGCCCAAGAGGCACTTCAGAGAGTGACATTCAAATCTGGCTATATAGCTGATACTGAGAACTTCAAGGCATGAAAACAGTTGAAAATTACGTTGCTAAAACACTCTACAGATTATGTGTATAGTAGAGCCTTCGAACTTACAAGTAACATGAAATACCAGAGTAAGTTGTTACTTCTCCTTTCTCCACTTCTCATTCTCTCTCTCACACATGCACACATTCTTTTAACATGTTGACAATTCTATGAAAAACAGATAATAGATTTTTAAATAACGTCTCAATATGCAGATCAAACAAAACTGTACTTCCTGTATTTAAAACAAAAACACATAAATTACCCATCAGTTTCCCTATATTTGATATTACTGAATAACCCTATAATTTTTTTTGTTTTTAATGGGGTATTCAACTTTGACTGAAATACTTGCTTCAGACTTACTGAAAGTAGAATTAAGTTTTTTTTTTCTTTTTTTGACCTCCTACTTTTAGATTTGGGGGGTGATGATTCAAAATCAGATGTGTTCACAGTAATGGATGCTACTCCCACCAATCCTGGTTGAAGGGCTTCCAGTGATACCTGAATAACAATTTTTGTTTCAGGAGATAATCCTTCTAGCTGCTTAGGCTTAAACATTTGATGACACTGGGTCTTGTGCTCCCTTTCCTCTTTGGAAGTTAAAAACTGCAGCCGACATTTGGAACACTGGTGAAAACTCTTTTCCCAGTGCCTTCTATGATGACGTCCATAGGCTGTTGCAGTTTTAAAAATTTTGAGACAAAATGGGCAAAGCAAATTCTTAGTGTTACCATGGTATGCTCTGAAATGTGCATCCACATCTGCAAAAAATGATGATCTGTAACTGCAAACCTGGCATACACAGGGCATTTCACCAGGCTTATGATTGTCTTTCATGTGCTCTAAGGGAACCTGATCTGTCTCAAAGGACAACTCACAGATGCAACAGACTGCGGAGGGCCCCTGGGGAGTGTGGACACTTTCAATGTGACACTGCATCTGGAAGGGAGTAGGAAACTGGCGGAGGCAGTGCCGGCAGGTGGTGTGGGTTTTCCAGCTGTCACCTCTCTGCCTCTCAAGTTCCAAATGGTGCTTCATGTGATTCATAAACTTGACATTTTTTAGAACTTTCAAGCAGCTGAGGCATTTAAACGCTGTGTGGGTCTTCAGTTCTGGCTACTCAACTCCTATATGCTCTCCATAGTAGAAGTCACGAAGAAACACAATCAGATTTCCTTCTGTGGGGTCAATAATCTTGTTTGGACTTGCTAAACTTGGAAAATCAGTTTTTGTCAGTCCATTTTCCCCTAAAGGTCTTACAGGCTTGCAATGAACACTGTCCTTTGGAAAAGGTGTTGGACAAGGTTCTCCATTCTGAACATGGCTTAGTGAGGTATGGACACTGTCTGGTGTGCTCTGCTGAGTAGTCACTGTATGAAAAATACCTGAAGGGGACAAAGCTAAAGAATGTTCCCCATCACTGAGCTTAGGCCTTCTGGGATTTCTGCTATTTGTTTCACAAGTGGAAAGTCGCTTTGAGACATGAGGACTTTTATTCATATCTCCTGCAGAAACCGCTCTTTCTACTGGATGCTGCAATGAACTTGTGAAGGTAATCAAAGAAGAACATGACTCCTTTGAAAAGCAATTTGGCACTCTTTGTGGTGAAATACTTTTATAATCAGCTTGAGACGGAGGTTCAATAATAATAGGACTATCTGTTGATCTTGATTCAGAGTCAGAAACTGGCAAGACAGTCTTTGCTTCTGATGTAGGAGTCACATGACTAACAGGCTGTAATCTGTGAGTGTTACCTTTCCTGAAGAGACCATACCTTTTTCTCCTTGAACAAGAACCTGGGTTAACTCTGTTCAGTATGTTTGAAACGACTGGTTTCGAAGCTGAGCTCATCCCAACAA
Source organism: Budorcas taxicolor (assembly GCF_023091745.1). Classification (NCBI taxonomy): domain Eukaryota; kingdom Metazoa; phylum Chordata; class Mammalia; order Artiodactyla; family Bovidae; genus Budorcas; species Budorcas taxicolor. The sequence goes on along the minus strand of NC_068936.1, from coordinate 8,868,509 downwards.
AGATCACGTCAGCATCTTCATTTACAAGTTCCACTCCGACCAATATCACTTCATCATCATCATCATCTACTTGTTTGGTTTCTCCCTCCCTTTCTGTACTTCTGGCTCTTGTTCTTCTTCACGTAACATAAATGGTAGTTCCATATTTTGAATCCTTTTTTATTCTTAGAGGGTGCGGCCACAAGTCCCAGTGCTTCCTTTATACAAACTGCCACCTAAGTATAAACATATACATATTAGTTAAGCACAGAAAAATGAGCTATTTGATTATCTCCAAAACTCTAGGGTAATTATAAACACCTTTATCTTACAGACAAAGGCACCGAGTGTCAACGAGACTCAATGACAGCTGAAAAACCTATGACTACAAGTCTACATGGCTCTAGAATCATAGCTTTGTCCCATGTTCACTTTAATCTCTTCTACTTAAAAAAATAAAGAAAAAAAACCCCAACACTACTGATCACTAGGTAAAATCACATGTAAAGGACGAGAGTTTTTGCAAAAGCATTATTGTACAGTGTTGAGAAACATGGACTTTGGAGGCAAAGAAGATTAAGTTGGAATTCTAAGTTAACTGCACACCAGCTGCATCTTCTTGGGCAAATTTATAACTTTTAAAGGTGTTTCTGTCTCTTAAAGACAAACATGCTTATTTCTTAGACTTAAGGTTAACAGCTCTTTTTAAAAGGCATCAGCTAGTCAATGGCATCTTGTTTTGTAGTAAAATTCGAAGAAAATGTATCTTAAATGCACATTACACCTGATTCACAAATTCTAATTTCATAAATGTTAACAAAGAAAATAGGTAGCAAATTCAAAGTATAATCTATCTATACCTAGTTAACAAACAGCATAATTCAATGTCAAGCACTTAACACAGGCCTAGGAAATTGACAATGAACTCTCTTGATAATCTCACCCCAATTCCACACTGATATATCCTAAATTTCTCCCTCTAAATCCAACAATGCTTCATCCTTCACGCCACAGGTCTCTTCCCCACATAGCAGGCAAAGTGATGCCAGTATTTCTCTCATACCAATATCAGACAGAGACATCACACACACACACCCCTGATATCCCTTATGAATACAAGTGAAAGAGTCCTCAACAAAATACTGGCAAACAAAATCTAACAACATATAAAAAAGACTGTATACCATGATTACATGGGATTTATGGAGGTATGCAAAGTTGATTCATTTTATGAAAGTGAATCAACATTATGCCATTTTAAAACAATAGAACAAAAAACACATCTGCCTGCAGAAGAAGCATTTCCCTGAATCTAGCACCTTTTCATAACAGGGGTTAAAAAAAAAACACTTAATAATTAAGAACAGAAGAGAACTTTCCCAATCAAAGGGTACCTGTAAAAGACCCACAGCTAACATCATGTTTAATAATGAAAAACTGAAAGCTTTCCCTCTAAGACTGGGAACAACACAAGGAAGTCTACGACACACTTTGGCTCAACATTATACTGGCAGTTCTATAACCAGAGCAATTATGTAAGAAAAAGGAACTGTTGCTGTTATTTAAAAAAAAAAGAAGAAAAAAAAAAAAAAACAGCCTTCAGAATGGAAAGGAAAAAGTCAAAGTATATTGGAGATAACATACCTTTTTATATAGAAAATCTTGAAGAAACCACAAGTATTAGAATTAATATAAAGCTTGCAGAATACAAGAGAAATATTTTAAAAGTCAATCACATTTCTATACAGTAGCAACAAATGTTCTGAAAATGAAGTTAAGTATATACTTGAATCTACACTAGCATTAAAAATACTACTTAGGAAGTCAGAAAGAGAAAGACAATATATTCTTTATAATGGCTGAGTAATACTCCACTGTGTATATGTACCACAGCTTTCTGATCCATTCATCTGTTGATGGACATCTAGGTTGTTTCCATGTCCTGGCTCTTACAAACAGTGCTGCGATATACATTCGGGTACATGTGTCTCTTTTAGTTCTGGTTTCCTCAGTGTGTATGCGCAGCAGCGGGATTGCTGGGTCATATGGCAGTTCTATTTGCAATTTTTTAAGGAATCTCCACACTGTTCTCCATAGTGGCTGTACTAGTTTGCATTCCCACCAACAGTGTAAGAGGGTTCCCTTTTCTCTGCACCCTCTCCAGCATTTACTGCTTGCAGACTTTATACAAATCAATTCTAATGAGATAGATGAAACTGGAGCCGATTATACAGAGTGAAGTAAGCCAGAAAGAAAAACATCAATACAGTATACTAACACATATACATGGAATTTAGAAAGATGGTAATGATAACCCTGTATGCAAGACAGCAAAAGAGACACAGATGTATAGAATGGACTTTTGGACTCTGAGGAAGAGGGAGAGGGTGGGATGATTTGGGAGAATGGCACTGAAACATGTACACTATCATGTAAGAAACGAATCGCCAGCCTATGTTCCATGCAGGATACAGGATGCTTGGGGCTGGTGCACAGGGATGATCCAGACAGATGATATGGGGTGAGAGGCGGGAGGAGGGGTCAGGATTGGGAACTGATGTACACCCGTAGCGGATTTATGTCAATGTATGGCAAAACCAATACAGTACTGTAAAGTAAAATAAAGTAAAAATAAAAATTAAAAAAAAAAAGAAAGAAAGACAAATATCATATGGTATCACTTACATGGACTCTAAAATATGACACAAATGAACTTATCTACAAAACAGAAACAGACTCACAGACATAGAGAGCCAGCTATGTGATTACCAAGTGGGGAAAAGTCAGGCAGGCATAGATTGGGAGCTGGTGACTAGCAGATGCAAACTATAATATATACAATAGACAAACAAGATCGTACTGGATAGCACAAGGAACTATATTCATAATGTGTGATAAACAATAATGGAAAAGGATATGAAAAAAATTGTGTGTGCATATGTGTGTGTGTTTACATATGAAGGAAAGGAAAGGGAAAGGGAAGGAAAGGAAAGACAACTGTTGGCAAGCATGTACAGTAATTGGATCCTTGTGTGTTATGAATAGATTTAACATGGTGCAACTGCTACAAAAAACAGTTTAAAGGCTCCTCCAAAAATTAAAAACTAGAACTGATGCATAATGATTCAGCAATTCCACTTCAGGATATAAATTCAAAAGAAGTTAACATGGGGTCTTGAGATATTTGCGCAGCCGTGCTCACGGCAGCACTAACTGCAACAACTAAGAGGTGGAAGCTTCTAAATGTCCATCAAATGTGATATATACATACAATGAAACATTATTTAGCCATATGAAGAAAATTCTGTCACATGCTACAACATGCATGATCATTGCACACATCAAGCCAAATGAAACAAGCCAGTCATACAAAAAGACAAATACTGTAAGTTTCTACTTGTATGAAATAGCTAACATAGTCAAGCAACATAAAGGAAACAAAAAAGAACGATAGAGTCCATGGTCTAGGTCAACAGTCAAGAAAAGAGGAGTTGTTGTTTAATGGGACAGGTGATGGGTATAGAGTTTCAATTTTGCAAGATGAAAGGTGTAGAGGTCTGTTTCATAACTATGTGATAAGGAATTCCCTGGTAGTTCAGAGGTTAGGACTCCACAGTTTCCTATCAGGGGCCTGGGTATGATCCTCAACCAGGGAACTGTCATTCAAGCTGCATAGCACAGCTAAAACAATGACAACAACAACAAAACAACACTGTGACTATGTGTGTGTATATGTGTTAGTCACTCAGGTGTGCCCAACTTTGCATCCCCATGGACGAAAGCTCACCAGGTTCCCTTCTCATGGGATTCTCCAGGCAAGAATACTGGAGTGGGTTGCCATTTCTTTCTCCAAAAGGCTGATGAAAGTGTGTGAAATACTTAGCATGCAAAAATGATTAAAATGGTAAAAATTTAAGTTGGATGTTTTCTACAACAATTAAAAAAAGAAAAGCATTTAACAACCAGGAAAAGAATTTGAATAGACATTTCCGACTCTTTGCAACCCCATGGACTGTAGCCTATCAGGCTCCTCCGTTCATGGGATTTTCCAGGCAAGAGTGCTGGAGTGGATTACCATTTTCTTCTCAAGGGGATCTTCCCCACCCAGGCGTTGATCCCAGGTCTCCTACATTGCAGGCAGACACTTTCCCTTCGGAGCCACCAGGGAAGCCCCTAGCAAAATGTAAAGCAGTCTCTCTGAAATACTACTTCACACTCATACTACTTCACACCCAATCAAAATGACGAATAATAACAAGTGCTGCAGAGGATGTGGAGAAAAGGAATCTTCAGATATTGTTGAGGTAACTGCTGTAAAATGGTACAACCACTCTTGCAAAAGTGGTTTGTCAGTATCTCAAAAATTAAATATAGAGGAGCCATATGATGCAGCAATTTCGTCTTTTGTATATATCCACAACACTGAAAATGTTCAGTCCATGCAAAGTCAGTGTTCACAGCAACATTACTCACAATAGCCACAAAGAGTACACCATCCACGTATTATCCATTCATTGACGAATGGATAAGCAAACTGTGGTATATGCTCAAAATGGAATGCATGGAAGTCATTTACCATATTCATAATCCATATTCAGCCATAAAAATAAAACAAAAACATTCACTGCTATACAGCCATGAAATGGAGGAATCTTGAAAGTACACAAACGAGGGGACTTTCCTGGAGATCCAGCGTTTAAGACTCTCCACAGGTGCCATCTCTGGGCTGGGAACTAAGATCTCACATGCCACAGAGCTAAATAAATAAATATTGAAAAAGAAAATATGACATCTGAATCAAGCCAGAGACAAAGGTCACACTTTGTATGTGGGAGAACTGTAGGTGGAAGAGAAACAGGAAAGAGAAGCACTCTGTAATCCAAGTGAAACATTTTTTTCAGGGAGGAGGAAATGAACTACTCTGATAAACGCTGCCAATAAATTAAATAAAATAATAACTAAAAATTGACCACTGAGTTAAACATTTGAAATTCACTTGTGGCCTTGACAAGAGTGGCTTTAAAGGAAAATGAGAGAACTCGAGATAACAAAGTCTAGGAACAACTCTGCAGAAGTCTATAATAAACAAATATGAAATAAAAGCAGCAGAAGCAGAATGTGTCACCAAAAGATGGATTTTTAACGACAGGTCACATTATAGTCAGTCTGTTTGCTGATGGGAACCATCCAGAGAAACAGAAAACTTAATCCGGGACAAAGAGGAGACTTGCTAGAAGATCAAGAAATGAGTAGGTCTAGAACTGAGTACATCAAGAATTGAGTAGATCAAGCTGGAGAGCACACAAGCTGGAGAAGGCAATGGAAACCCACACCAGTACTCTTGCCTGGAAAATTCCACGGACAGAGGAGCCTGGTAGGCCGCAGTCCATGGGGTTTCGAAGGGTCGGACACGACTGAGAGACTTCAATTTCACTTTTCACTCTCATGCATTGGAGAAGGAAATGGCAACCCACTCCAGCGTTCTTGCCTGGAGAATCCCAGAAAAGGGGGAGCCTTGTGGGCTGCTGTCCATGAGACTGCGGAGTTGGACACGACTGAAGCAGCTTAGCAGCAGTAGCAGCACACAAGAAGAGTACACAAGCCAAATAATTTGCTCACATTGACAGAGCTGAGATCATATGAAAAAAAGGCTGGCATGGTGGATTAATGGGTATGGTAACCAGCCTTCAAGTGAATCGAATCTCCTGATATTCCCACCCCTGTGTAGTTCTCTCTCAATCTATCACAGGGTTGACCTGTGAGACTAAGCAAATACACAAGTGAAGATGTGTAACATCTGAAAGAAGACTCTGCACTTTATCATGGGTGCAAGTGCTTTCCTGAATCACTCATTTTGAGAAAAGACAGCAGCCTCCACAAGAGAAGCCCCTTGGAGAGGCCCACAGAAGGAGGAACTGAGGCTTCATGAGTACAGACAAGTGAGAGAGCTTAGATTCAACAAACTAAGTCTTCAGAGGTTGCCAAGCCAGACAAAAGCTTGACTACCTCAGGCGAGATCCTAGGCCAAGAGAAAACAAGTGTTAAGTTCTTTCAAACTACTCAATTTGAGATCATATGTACAACACAAACATTTCAAGTTATTCATACCACTCACATCATACTTACACACAGAAGAGTTCTCCTATAAATATAGCAAAAATTTTAAACACACACACACACACACAAACAAAACAATCCAAAGCACCGAAACACAGGAGTTGCCTGGCAGTCCAGTGGTTTGGTTAGGACTCAGTCCTCCCACTGCCAGGATCCTGTGTTCGATCCCTGGTTGGGGAACGAATATCCTATGAAGCCACATGTTGTGACCAAAACAAAACATGCTGTGAAGTTCAAAGCTGTACCAGCAAGATAAGTATACAACACAGCTGTAGGCACAAGTTGCTGGGCATAGAGCTACCTATGATCTTGTTTACATGCATGAAATGAACTCATGTGGTCCCTCGCCCCCATCCAGTGGAGTTCACTAACTTAATGAAATAAAGCCCTTAAGGGTACAGAAATGAGCAAGTAATCCCACGTGAACATGTTAAACCACACACATTTTCTCTGAATGAACCACTTGATTCATTTATTCATTTCGCCATGCTGCTTGGCTTGTGGGGTCCCGGTTCCCTGACCAGAGCCTGAATCCAGACCACTGCAGTGAAAGCCCAGAATCCGAATCACCAGGCCACCAGGGAACCCCCACACCTGCATTGCTTTGCTCTGCTAGCTAAAACCTTAGGATATGTGCATTCCCCATTTTAGCCTCACCAAGTGGTAGGAGTCAGCTCTACACAGCTTAAGACCCATGGTGCTCTTACTTTTTTTCTTTCAAGAAGGCAGGAGAAAGCAAGTCACCCTGCCTGTTTTTAAGCTTGCCACTCAGAAAGCTGCAAACCTGAAACCATGACTGCCCTGAAGTCAGCACCCGCAATCAGGGACAGGTAATCCCCAATCAGGAATACTCTCTCTCAACACCAACGTGTCAGCCGACGAATGAAAGGAGAAAAACGGAAAGTAAGAAAGCCACAACTTTGTCCCTTATTGTAAAGATGTCTGTCACCTTACCTCAGGGGCCCACTGAAATCCTGAGTGCTTGAGACCTACCAGGCAGCAAACGGTCACATACTGGGGACAAGCAGAGGAAAAGCTCAGGGTGAGTCACCTGTTCCGGGAACATTCTATCCCCCCAGGCCCTACCTGGTCCTACCCTACGGATGCTGACCAGGCGTCTCACACTCAACCAGACCGAGTGATTGAACTCCTTTGCCCTGAGCTTCTTCCTCCCACCTCCCTTCTCTCAGTAACAAACAAATACCTCATCTGCCAACTTCCCGAACCAAAGGCCTGAATCTCGGGGCCCCCAGGGACGGGGCAGCCCTGGAGCTCGAGGAGACGCAGAGGAAACAGGAAAACGACCAAAGCACCAGGGCAGTGAAGAGGCCACTAGATCGATTTTTTTTTTTTTTTTTTTTTTGCTGCGCCCGCCTGACTGTGCCTGGGTGCAGAACCAGGTTGGGCCGTGAAGATTTGTGTGTGTGTGTGTTTAAATACATTAGGTTCCACAGGAGAGCTGGGGGTGGTGTCGGTGGCCAGGGGCCTAAGAGGCCCTTTCCGTGAGCTGGCCTGTCCCACCCCCTGGGCAGGAAAGCTGCTGGAGAGCACAGCCCGCCCAGACTAGAGAGGGGAGAGGGCGAAAGGAGCCTGAGGCCTGTGGGTCCTGCCGCACGCTCCCTCCTGAGGGCCCGCGGGCCCTCACCGGCCGCCCCGCCGAGCAAGGCCTGGTGCGAGTGGGGACCCGAGAAACCCTCCCTTTAGCCATCAGGCACCGCTTGGGCTGAACCACGCTCCAGTCCTTACCGGTCCCTGTTGGCGGAGGAGACAGAACTACCTGTGGCTCACCTGTCTTCAGCAGTTCCCGGACCAAGGCTGAGGAGGCGAGCCTGAGGGGATGACGCTTCCTCAGGTCCGGGGCGCCGCCTCAGCTCCCCCTACAGGCGTGCGGGCGTCTCCCATGATTGGCGGCCAGGTGTCGGCGCCTGCAATCTGATTGGCCTCGAGGCCGAGTTGGGCGCATGCGCGGGCGATGAACCCTCCCCCCACCCCCTCACCCCGTACAATCGCCTGCTGGAGGCGTGGTCAGGCTGAATCTGAATCTCAAGGGTCTTGGGTCAAGATTGCTCAGCTCACCAAACGCGAAGAGAAAACAGATGCACAGGGCTGAGAACGGCCTCCGAGTCTACCAGGGGAGTCCAGTGATGGTGTCCAGCACTCACAGCCCTCAGGGATGACCTCCCTTAAGCAAGTTCTTTGCTTAAGGAACTTGACCATACAGTGGATCTTGACGCCCCTCCTCTTGGAATTACATTTCAATCAAGGCAGGGCAACCTGCCCCTGTTTTTGCACTGTCTGTTGTGAGCTGAGAATGAGCTTTACTTTTTCTTCTTCTTCTTCTTTTTTTTTTTTTTTTATTTTATAGCTTTGCACTTTTAATGGCTGAGGAAAACCAAAAAGAATTTTATTTTCTGACATGAGAATTGTGTGAAATTCCGTTTTCGGAGTCCTTAAAGTTGGAACAGGGACTTGCCAGCTTCTTTGGTTATTCTCTATGCCTGAAAACTTAATTAATGCCAATGATGATATTCGCAAAGCCTAAAATATTTCTTTTTTGACCCTTTAGAGAGTCTTTTTTAAAGGCCCTGTTCTGCTGGAAGTCTCCTAGCAGTCATATGGGAAAATAAAGTTTTGGTTTTGTTACATTTTCTTCTCTATTATATTCATTTTTCATTCTTTACTAATTTAATTCCTTCATATCTCTATGTTTCCTTTAATGGAAGCAATGAAATAACATCAAATAAAATACCTCTGTTGGTAGTTTTAACAGGTAACATGTTAGAACGTATATGCTCAACTAAAAATACGTTGTATATATACAGTAAATACCACTTTAAGTAGCTTCAGAACTTGTATCTGGTTTCAAGTTACTAGGAAGGTTTGTTAAACATCCAATATTCTAACCTCCAGCTGTTCTCAACTTCAAAAAGAAAACGTTTTCAATAATTTGTTACCTCAAGTTTCAACTCCGTTTTAGCTACATATATGAACATGCATTCTAGGTCACATGATTTAATCTGACATATTGCCGATAAGTGAAAATTTTGGAATACCTTACTCAAAAGAGAGATGTTGTTTTCTTCTTCCAGAAAGACAGGTAGTGAAGCCGATCTTTGAACGGTTTGTCGGTTTTTATTAAATCCATAAAGATTAAGCTGTCGAATTAAACTTTTCGTGCTCTTGGTTTCAAATATTCTGAAAGGCTCCTTTCTTTCCAAGACTTCTTTCCTAAAGAGTTCTTCACTGATCACTCTACATGTGCCTGTCTCATCCCACCAAATAGACTCAAACTGATCACTTTCAACTATATTCCAAAGCTTTTGTGGAAATGTGAGTGAAAGAAAATCATTCACATCATCTGTTTCAGAGACAGAATATGTGTAGTGTGGCCTTTTGATCACAAGATCCTCAGACAAAGCCTGAAAAGCACATTCTTCACTCATAGATCTCAAAACTGAGTCCCCAGGTGTATAATCATACCAATAAGATCTAATGGAGGTTTCTGAACCAGTGGATTCATCTTTAGGAGGTCCATCTTGAATTTCTGAAGAAATATGTGCCATCTCAGGGAAAGCTTTCTTCAGATAATTTTCTCATTTGTCTGCTTTTACACAATGCAACTTCAAATGATGTTTGGCTGGCCTACAGAGAGAAACTCTCTGGACAATCACAGAGGTCCTCCCGGTCAAAAAGCTGTGACATCACAAAATCACTGGTCTCCTAGCAATTGAAGAGTAATGTTCAACCAAGTGTTTACTTCAGCATCAACTTCAAATACAGACTGCTGACAGAAATAGTAACCAAAACCATGAAGCATGCAAAATCTCATTACTAAAGTTGTTGGCTTTTTTTTGGTTCCTGTGTTTGGGATGGCCTTTCTCTTTCTGGCAGTTTGTGGTTCCTTTTTATTGTGGAGGTTCCTCCCTGTGGCTGGGGTTGGACGAGTGGCTTGTCAGGTTTCCTGGTTAGGGAAGCTTGTGTCAGTGTTCCGGTGGGTGGAGCTGCATCTCTTCTCTCTAGAGGGCAATGAAGTGTCCAGTAGTGAGGTTTGAGATGTCTATGGGTTTGCTGTTTGGGCAACCTGTATATTGAAGCTCCGGGCTCTGTTCCTGTGTTGTTGGAGATTTTGCATGGTATGTCTTCCTCTGGAACTTGTTGGCTCTTGGTGGTGTTTGGTTTCAATGTAGGTATGGAGCTTTTTGGATGATTTCTTTTTTTTTTAAATAAATTTATTTATTTTAATTGTAGGTTAATTACTTTACATTATTGTATTGATTTTGCCATACATTAACATATATCTGCCACAGGTATACACATGTTCCCTTTCCTGAACCCCTTCCCTTCTCCCAACCCGTACCATCCTTCTGGGTCATCCCAGTGCACCAGCCCCAAGCATCCAGTATCATGCATTGAACCTGGGCTGGGGACTCATTTCATATATGATATTATACATGTTTCAATGCCATTATCCCAAATCATCCCACCCTCGCCCTCTCTCACAGAGTCCAAAAGACTGTTCTATACATCTGTGTCTATTTTGCTATCTCACGTACAGGGTTATCAAAAACTCACATCAATAAATCTACTTTATTTCTGAAATAAAAGTGATGTATCATCCTTCTATACACACATTCTTAACATTCAGTCCTGTTACCCTAGCAGACTTGGTCTACTTGCTTCTGTGCAAAAAAATTTATGAATTGACTGTGGGTTTCAGTTTGGCGGAGGCGGGGGGGGGGGGGGGGGGGGGGGGCGGCGGGAAAGTGCTTATTGTAGGACCAAGCAAGGTGTCTTAGCAGCTGGTGCTTCAAAGACGCAAATCCCCAAACACTGTCAGGGGAAATATTTTAATGGCTGAGTGAGGGTGGAACATGGGGTCTGTGATCAATATTGGGACATTCTACTAGTGGCCTATTACTGAGGATATTGGGAGTCCACATCATTGACCGTCTAGTTCCAACTATGCACTTAAGTTTCAGCCTGGTTTGGGCTTTAGCATCTCTAAAATTGTTCACAGGAGATTGCTCAGAATGTCATCGATGGTCCTTGCTGCTGCTGCTAATTCGCTTCAGTCGTGTCCGACTCTGTGCGACCCCAAAGATGGCAGCCCACCAGGCTCCCCCATCCCTGGGATTCTCCAGGCAGAACACTGGAGTGGGTTGCCATTTCCTTCTCCATGCTGGCCCTTGAGGAGCGACTAAAGACCCTTGAGGTTGACTAGTGGCTAAATCATTATTATTGTCTATCGCTTGATTACTTTCCTTAGTTTCTGTCTTTTCTAGCTTCTCCGATTAAAATTACTGTTGAACATGAGGACGTCTACAATGTCCTACCTCTCTCTCTCGATGTCCATGCTTTTCAGTCTTAAGAAGGGACTGCTTAGTACAATAAAGGAAAACAAGTCTCGGACTTAGAGCTCGATCATAAATATGACACAAAATCTCAGTGCAGGTTCCGTTTCTTTTTCAGGTTTCCCAGCTCTTGGAGTGAGTGAGTCAGCAACAACTTTGGCTCTTTCCTGTTGAGATGGAGCATGGAGTTGGAAACAATTCTAAAATCTAAGCTTGCTATCAATAGTTTATGATATGAAAACATCTCTCTATTTTATATATTATTTATATATATTTCTGTATCAGTATTTTGTCATGAAACTGGACAAACATTTGAAAATGGGTATATATTTATGAAACGGAGAGAGGTGAGTGATATAAAAGAGTCCTCGTATTTTACATGCGGCCAAGAAAACATATTTGGAAGTATTTCAACTTACATAATATTCAACAATCGAGTAGAATTTGAATCATTCTACATTTGGGTTTTATTTTTCTCCCATTTCTATTACACCTAACATGAATTAAAAGCCATTGCACTTTTTTCATACACACACTCATGCATAGACAGGTGTATATATGTATAGATGTCAAAATATAATTTTAGGCAACTTTATGTAGGTGACCACACTCACTGCTAGCTCCCAAGATCGTAATAAACTGTTTGGGAAGCCCTACGTTACTTAGTATCTTTCTGGCTGAAACATTCGTATCTTGTTGCTGAAAAGCTCTCCTTTCATCTAGCTCATTTTCCACTCTTCTTTCTGTGATAAGAGTTAGGGCTCATACTTAGAGGGCACCTTGAACCCAGAAAATTGCAACTCAAGCTTACTTAGTGATATTGTTCAAAAAATGCTGTTGTTTTCCTCACGTTGGACACAATTTTATTTGATTTATTTCTAATATAAATTTGTTTATTTTAAGAGTAGTCTAATTGCTTTACAATATTGTATTGGTTTTGCCATACATTAACATGGATCTGCCACAGGTATACACGTGTCCCCTATCCTGAAAACCCCTGCTACCTCCCTCCTCAAACCATTCCTCATGGTTATCCCAGTGCACCAGCCCCGAGGATCCTGTATCACGCATCGAACTGGTCTGGCGATTCGTTTGACAAACAATATTATACATGTTTCAATGCCATTATCCCAAATCGTCCCACCCTCGCCCTCTCTCACAGAGTCCAAAAGACTGTTCTATACATCTGTGTCTATTTTGCTATCTCACGTACAGGTTTATCATGACCATCTTTCTAAATTCCACATAGATGCGCTAGTTTACTCTATTGGTATTTTTCTTTCTGGCTAACTTCACTCTGTATAATAGGCTTCAGTTTCATCCACCTCACTAGAACTGATTGAAATGTATTCTTTTTAGTGGCTGAGTAATACTCCATTGTGTATATGTACCACAGCTTTCTTATCCATTAGTCTGCTGATGGACATCTAGGTTGCATCCATGCCCTGGCTATTAGAAATAGTGCTGTGATGAACATTGGGGTACACGTGTCTCTTTCAATTCTGGTTTCCTTGGTGTGTATGGCCAGCAGTGGGATTGCTGGGTCGTATGACAGTTCTATTTACAGTTTGTTTGTTTGTTTGTTTAAGGAATCTCCACAGTGTTCTCCACAGTGGCTGTACTAGTTTGCAATTCCACTAACAGTGTAAGAGCGTTCCCTCTTCTCCACACCCTCCCCAGCGTTTATTGCTTGCAGACTTTTGGATAGCAGTCATTCTGACTGGCGTGAAATGGTACCTCATCATCGTTTTGATTAGCATTTTTCTGATACTGAGTGATGTTGAGAATCTTTTCATGTGTTTGTTAGCCATCTGTATGTCGTCTTTGGAGAAATGTTTGTTTACTCCTGTCGCCTATTTTATCATGGGGTCATTTATTTTCCTGGAATTGAGGTTCAGGAGTTGTTTGTATATTTTTGAGATAAATTCTTTGTCAGTTGCTTCAGTTCAGTTCAGTTCAGCTCAGTTCAGTCGTGTGTGACTTTTTTGAAACCCCATAAATTGCAGCACACCAGGACTCCCTGACCATCACCAACTCCCGGAGCTCACGCAAACTCACGTCCATCGAGTCAGTGATGCCATCCAGCCATCTCATCCTCTGTCGTCCCCTTCTCCTGCCTCCAATCCCTCCAAGCTTCAGAGTTTCCCAGTGAGTCAACTCTTCATATGAGGTGACCAAAGTACTGGAGTTTCAGCTTTAGCCTCATTTCTTCCACAGAACACCCAGGAATGATCTTCTTTAGAATGGACTGGCTGGACCTCCTTGCAGTCCAAGGGACTCTCAAGAGTCTTTTCCAACACTACAGTTCAAAAGCATCAATTCTGCAGTGCTCAGCTCTCTTCATAGTGCAACTCTCATATCCTAACAAGACTATTGGAAAAACCATAGTCTTGACTAGATGGAACTTTGTTGGCACAATAACGTCTCTGCTTTTGAATATGCGATCTAGGATGGTCATAACTTTCCTGTCATAGGGCAAGCGTCTTTTACAATTTCATGGCTGCAGTCACCACCTGCAGTGATTTTGGAGCCCCCCAAAATAAAATCTGACACTGTTTCCACTGTTTCCCCATCTATTTCCCATGAAGCCATGCGACCAGATGCCATGATCTTAGTTTTCTGAATTTTGAGCTTTCAGCCAACATTCTCACTCTCCTCTTTCAGTTTCATCAAGAAGCTTTTTAGTTCCTCTTCACTTTCTGCCATAAGGGTGGTGTCATCTGCATATCTGAGGTGACTGATATTTCTCCTGGCAGTCTTTGTTCCAGCGTGTGCTTCTTCCAGCCCAGTACTTCTCGTGATATACTCTGCATATAAATTAAACAAGCAGAGTGACCATATATAGCCCTGACGGACTCGTTTTCCTATTTGGAACCAGTCTGTGGTTCCATGTCCTGTTCGAACGGCTGCTTCCTGACCTGCATATAGGTTTCTCAAGAGGCAGGTCAGGTGGTCTGGTATCCCCATCTCTTTCAGAATTTTCCACAGTTTATTATGATCCACACAGTCAAAGACTTTGGCCTAGTCAATAAGGCAGAAATAGATGTTATTCTGGAACTCTCTTGCTTTGTCAATGATCCCGCTAATGTTGGCATTTTGATCTCTGGTGCCTCGGCCTTTTGTAAAACCAGCTGGAACATCTGGAAGTTCATGGTTCATGTATTACTGAAGCCTGGCTTGGGGAATTTTGAGCAGTACTTTACTAGCGTGAGATGGATGCAACGGCGCCGTGATTTGAGCATTCTTTGGCTCTGCCTTTCTTTGGGACTGGAATGAAAACTGACCTTTTCCAGCCCTTTAGCCACTGCTGAGTTTTCCAAATTTGCTGCCATATCGAGTGAAGCACTTTCACAGCATCACTACAAGGGGGTAAATCCCTCAACGGACATTTCTTTAAAGAAGACATACAGATGGCTAACAAACACATGAAATATGCTGAAAATCATTCATTATGAGAGAAACAAAAATTGAAATTTAATGTGTAGTCATATCACACTGTTCAGACTGGCCATCACCAGAAATTCTACAAGCACGACATGCTGGGGAGGTTGTGGAGAAAAGCTAACCCTAATACCCTGCTAGTGGTGACACAAACTGGTACAACCTGTATGCAGAACAGTTTGGTGATTCCTTGAGAAACTTGGACTGGAACTGTCATATGACTGAACAATCCCCCTTCTTGGCATATACCCAGAGGGGATTACAATCAAGAGAGACACATGTGCCCCAATGTTTATTACAATTCTCTTTACGAAAGCTATGACATGGACGTAATCTAGATGCACATCAGCAGATGAAAATATAAGGAAGTTGTGCTATATATTCAAATAGAATATTGCTTAGCTACAGAAAAACATATATTTGTGTCACTTTTAGTGAGGCAGTTCAACCTGCGGCCTATTATTCAGAGTAAAAAAAAAAAGTTAGAAAGAAAGAGGCAAATATTGTTTATTAATGCGTATAAATGGGATTTAGGAAGACAGTAACAATGATTCTGCATGAAGGCTAGTAAAAAAGATCCACATATAAAGAACACACGCTGAGACCCAATGGGAGAGTTCAAGGGTGGGATGATTTGAGAAAATAGCATTGAAGGTACATTACCATATATAAAAGAGATGACCAGGGCAAGTTCAATGCATGAAAGATGCATGCAACTCTTGTGCTGTGGAAGAACCCAGAAGCACGGGGTAACAAGGGAGGTTTGAGTTGTGTTCAGGATAGGGGGACACATGTATCCATGTGGCTGATTCATGTTGATGTACATGTCAAAAACCATCACAGTAATACACAGTAATTCTATTCCAATTGAAATAAATCATTTTTTAAAAGAAATATGAAGAAATAAAAAAGAATGCATTCAGAAATAGCAGGGACATGCTCCAGAATACAACCTCAACAGTTGTTTCATATCTATTCAAGAAAGTGGGCTTAGGAGGGGCAGAACACGTGTGCTGGTATAAAAGCTGAAAGTCGAAGAAGATAAGCTTGAGACTGCAACTATGCAGTTGCAGCATGACCTCAGTATCATAGTCTAAATAGTGAAAGATGCATGCGGCAGAATGCAAGCTTAGTAGATCGGCATGACTACTGTGGAGCGTAGGCTCAGTAGGAGTTAAATGCATGCACTTGAGCATCCTTTCAGGAGTGACGGTACATATGTTTCAGAGTGAAGATAAACAGGTGCAGCAAAAGTGCTCTAAAATGGTGGACAAATACTTGTAAGAAGGAAGGTTCAGAGTGGAAGCTCAGTATTTGCTATAGACTTAGACTTAAGTTGAAGACAGTAGGGAAGACCACTAGATGATTCAGGTTTGACCTAAATCAGATCCCTTATGATGGTACAGTGGACATGAGAAAATATTTAAGGGATTAGGTATAATAGAGTGTTTGAAGAACTGCATATGGAGGTTCATGAAATTGTACAGGAGGCAGTGATGAAGACCATCCCCAAGAAAATGAACGCAAAAAGGCAAAATGGTTGTCTGAGGAGGCCTTACAAATAATTGAGAAAAGAACAGAAGCAAAAGGCAAAGGAGCAAAGGGAAGATATACCCATATGAATACAGTGTCCCAAAGAAGAGCAAAGAGAGATAAGAAAGCCTTCCTCGGGGATGAGTGCGAAAAATAGAGGAAAACAACAGAATGGGAAAGACTAGAGATCTCTTCAAGAAAATTAGAGATACCAAGGGAACACTGTATGCAAAGGTGGACACAATAAAGGACAGAGATTGTATGGACTGAACAGAAGCAGAAGATATTAAGAAGAGGTAGCAACAATCTATACAGCAAAGATCGAAGAGCTATGCAGAAGAGATCTCCATGATCCAGATAATCATGATGATGTAATCACTCACCTAGAGCCAAACATCCTGGAATGTGAGGTCAAGTGGGCCGCAAGAAGCATCAAGAGAAACAAAGCTAATGGAGAGGGAGAACTGTGTCCTGATCAATATAAATCGCCTAGTACTCAAATCATGCTCCATGCTACTATTATACCATATGAAACAGGCTAAGAAGTATGTAGTTTATTCCCTGTATGCAGTTTATTCCTTCCATGTTCCTAATGAATGTGTGTTGCCCTACAGTTCACAGAAAAAGAAAAAGCAGGTATATACAGAGAAGTGAGAGAGCACAATGTCAGAGGCCATAAATGACAAAAGATAAATAACTTTAGATGTCTTAGTACCCTGTGCTCTTAAAATCATCAGAGGTAATGAAATCTAATCAATTTAAAAGGTGCAATTTCATTGTTCAGTCAATAAATTATGTCCAACTCTTTGTGACCCCATGGACTGCAGCACATCAGCCTTTTCTGTCCCTCACTGTCTTCTGGAGCTTGCTCAAACTCATGTCCATTGAGTCGGTGATGCCATCCTACCATCTCATCGTCTATTGCCCCCTTCTGCTTTTGCTTTCCTTCCTTCCTTCCCACCATCAGGGTCTTTTCCACTGAGCCAGCTCTTTGCGTCAGGTGGCCAAAGGATTGGAACTTCAGCATCGGTCCTTCCAATAATATTCAGGGTTGATTTCCTTTATGATTGATTGGCTTGATCTTGCAGACCAAGGGACTCTCAAGTCTTCTGCAGCACCACAATTTGAAAGCATGCATTCTTTAGCACTCAACCATCTTTATGGTCCAATTCTCATATTCATACATGACTACATAGCTTTGACTATTTGTACCTTTGCTGACAAAATGATGTCTCTGCTTTTTAATGTACGTCTAGGTTTTTCATGACTTTTCTTCCAAGGAGCAAGCATCTTTTAACTTCATGGCTACAGTCACTGTTCACAGTGATTTTGGAGCCCAAGAAAAGAAAACCTGCCACTGGTTCTACTTTTCCCCCTTTCTATTTGTTATGAAGTGAAGGGACCAGATGCCATATTAGGTTTTTGAATGTTGAGTTTTCACTCTCCTCTTTCACCCTAATCAAGAGGCTCTTTAGTTTCTCTTCACTTTCTGCCATTAGAGTGGTATCATCTGCATATCTGAGGTTGTTGATATTTCTCCCAGCAATCTTGATTCCAGCTTGTGATTCATCCAGCCTGGCATTTCACATAATGTCTCTGTATATATTTCATGGTCAGAGGAGCCTGGTGGGTTATAGTCCATGGGGTTCCAAAGAGTTGGACATGACTGAGTGACTAACACTTTCACTTTCAGCACTACCTGGGAAGCCCTCAAGTGGGATTAGGGCGACTCTAACCACCTCATTTTAACGTAATTAACTCTTTAAGGGTCCTATCTTCAACACCATCGAATTCTGAGGTAGGGGGTTTGGACTTCCAAAACTCTGCATTTAAGTTAAATAAGCAGGGTGACAATATACAACCTTGTCATACTCCTTCTCAATTTTAAACCAGTCCATTGTTCCATGTCTCAAGGATTTTAGCTCTAGCTAAATTTATTTATGGTTTTCTATTAACAATTACCCCAGATCTCTGTTGACTGTTACATTTTTCTTAAAAGCTCAGTACAAAGCAATGTTTGATACTATACATCATATAATGTCCTAAAAATGGAGCTCGTTAAATCGGATGTTATAAAAACAGAAACCGTTTTACTTATTTTACATGAACCTGATTTTAATAACAACCTAATTAACAGACTCACGAAGGCTATGATACTCTAATTTTTAAATATATCCTTTCCCCTGCTCCCATTTCTACCATGAGATAGCTAAGTTGCTCTAAGGTTTTGCTTTATCATACCTGTACTGAAAGTCTGTCGTGTCACTTACTGGGACCTTGGGAAGTTATTTATTCTCTTTTTAGTTTATTCACCGTGAAATCAATGTACAAGGTGTTTTGTGCATTAAAACTCGAGATAATTTCAGAACAGTTTCCAGTATACAGCAACAGTCATGTTAGCTTCTGTGGTAAAAGTTCTGAAAACGTATTTTTGTTTGCTTTTTCTGTAACTTAGATGATAAACTGCCAGAAAATACAGCTTGCTGATCAATGAATAACTATCTCCTACATTCAGAACAGCATTTGTTTTGATGATTACATAATAAAGGCACACTTGTATGCAAAGCAAGACGTTGCTAGGAACCATCTGGCCACAGGTATAATTTTAAGTAGATGGGAACACTGAATTGGGAGAAGTCTGAAGACTGCCTCATCTGCCTTGCTCACAAAGTGTGACTGTTCCACAGTGATGCCCATTTTAACCCAGAGTATTCAGTCAAGTGCAAGTATACACAGTGAAAATGGATTAGTTCTTTGCTACTGAAACTGTAGCCAGCGACACTACATCATTTGGAAGCTCATTCCAAATGTGCAATCTCAGCCCCTCCGTCAAGACCTGCATTTTTAACACGATTCCTAGGCAATCAATATTCACTCTGAAGTGGGAGAATTCCTGGGTTACCCTGTAGTCTGGGGGGCGAGGCTGGGGGGCGGGGTTACCGTATGGAGGATTTTTGTATTTCCTAAGTACCTAACTGTGCTCCGTAGCCATTATCTGCATTTAATCCTCAAGAGCTCCAAGACATGGGTGTTTTTACAACCACGCTTGAGATGAAGAAACCGAAGCTCACCCCTAAGTGCAGGGGGCTGGGGGTAGGACTTGATTCTGGGCTGAGAGAGGTCTGCCTCCAACCCCGATTTCAGGGGGAATGGGCCTCCTGGAGCGGCGGTAACAAACTCTGAGTCAACGAGTGCACCTGGGGAGCCCGCACGTAGTGCTTCCTCAGCGGCGAGAGGCCTAGACAGCCTGTGGAGGGGTCGGAGGCAACGCTGACAACCAAGCAGAGGCCCGGGAGCGCGCCCAGGCGCGCCCAGCCGCGACGCCAAACCCACACCTGAGGGGGCCGGGCAGCCGGCGGGCGCCCGCGACGGCGGCCCTTTACCTCTCAGGCTGGCGTCCATGCTCGGGTCCTCCTGCGGCCACAACGCGGGGACTTGCGACGTCTCCTTTGGCCCTTCCAGGGGTCCGGCCTGCTCACCGCCGCATAGGTTCAAGGAGGGGCAGCCGGAGGGCGGGGCTGCACAGCAGGGCAGCGGCGACGGCGGCCGGAGACTGATGCGGGGGTGGGCGGCAGAGGGCGGGACCCGAGGCACCGGATTGTGACGTCACCGCGCAGGGACGCGCCCCCGCGGCCCCGCCCCCAGGTCCTTAGAAACCAGCCGAGGACTTGAAGACGCTGGGGTGCTGCGCCGGCCTGCAGCCCTGCGGCTCTCCTGCTCTGCTTCCGGTCCCGACTTCGCCCGGAGCACCAGGCAGCCCTTGTCAATGCGGGAAGAGCGGGAAGGCATGCCGGCCTCATCGGCGTGCATGTGCCCTGGGTCCTGAAAAGACTTATTGGTTGAGTTCAGGGGCTGATCTCCTTGAGCACCGACTGGTTGGATCTCCTTGCAGTCCAAGGAACTCTCAAGAGTCTTCTCCAACACCACAGTTCAAAACCATCAACTCTTTGGCGCTAAGCTTTCTTCACAGTCCAACTCTCACATCCATACATGACCACTGGAAAAATCATAGCCTTGACCAGACGGACCTTTGTTGGCAAAGTAATGTCTCTACTTTTCAATATGCTATCTAGGTTGGTCATAACTTTTCTTCCAAGGAGTAAGCGTCGTTTATTTCATGGCTGCAGTCACCATCTGCAGTGATTTTGGAGCCCAAAGATATAAAGTCTGACACTGTTTCCACTATTTCCCCATCTATTTCCCATGAAATAACGGGACCAGGTGCCACGATGTTCGTTTTCTGACGTTGCATTTAGCCAACTGTATCACTTTCCAATTTCACTTTCATCAAGAGGATTCTTAGCTCCTCTTCGTTCACTGCCATAAGGGTGGTGTGATCTGCATATCTGAAGTCAGGGTTAGGGCTAGGGCTAGGGTTAGGGCATGTGGGATCTTCCTAGACAAGGATCGTTGGGAAGCTATTAATCGATGGATCACTAGGGTAGTTCTGAACAAACGCAGACTATATTGGCTGGAAGTTTGATACAGTACATATGAAAGCCAAGAAGTACTTCTTAAGTAGATACTGTGTTGCTTTGGGGTATCCTCCTGGTGGCTCATTGGTAAAGAGTCCACTTCCCAATGTAGACGACCCAGGGTTGAGAAATCCCTGAGTTGGGAAGATAGATCTTCCGGAAGAGAGAATGAAAACCAGCCTCAGTATTCTTGCCTGGGAAATCCCACGGGCAGAGGAGCCTGGTGGTCTATGGTCCATGGAGATGAAAAAGAGACAGAAATGACTTAGCAGCTAATCACGACCACCACCACCATGTTGTTTTGGCAGATAAAGTAGATAGTTGGTTTAAATGACCTTGGCCTGGAATGTCTGAAAAGTAGTCAGTGCTTTTGATTATTAAAACTATGCATAAGTAAAAGGCATTTTTATTTTATTGTGTGTAAACATCCTTTACGATGTTGACTGTAAATTTGTATAATGTATTGCCAGAGAATTTAGCCAGTCATTATGTATATTAATTTGGTTCTTTTTTGAAGCCATGTCTTACAACAGCAAGTGATTTCGATTATGTTCTTGCTTTGGTATCCATCTTGAATTAGATTTCATTTATTTATTTATTTGAAAGCAGCATTTCCGTAGGTTTCAATCATTTATTTAATCATTTCATATTTTCTGCTAGAACAACTAGCCTCTAAAAAGGGAAATGACACTCCATTTCTCCTCTGATCTTATAGGGAAAAGAAAGTAGTAAAGTTCATTGCTATGTTGTTGTTTTTTTTTTTTTTTTTCAGGGTTAAAATGCTCTTTCTAAGGAACACTTCCAAATTTCAAGGTTTTTAAGGATTTCTTAAAAATACATGTTGGTTTCTGGTCTGCTCATTCTCACAGTCACGTCTGGTTCTTTGTGCGCCTCTGGAATATAGCCCATCAAGCTCCTCTGTCCATGGGGGTTCTTCAGGCAAGAATACTGGAGTGGGTTGTTAGGCCACTCTTCCAGTGGCTCTCTCATAGCAGATGGATTGTTCACTATCTAAATCACCAGGGAAGCCTAAAGAATACTGGGGTGAGTGGCCTATTGCTTCTCCGGAGCATCCTCCCAAACCAGAAATCAGACTGGGGTCTCCTGCATTGCATCAGATTCTTAAGCAGGTTACCTCCCAGGGAAGCCCTGGTTTCTGCTAAAAAGTGCCAACTGTCATTCCTTAGTATGTGGACTCACTGATCGTATGTCATGATTAAATAGGAGGCAACTTTCAGTACGAAGTTGCATACTTGACATGAAAAACAAATTTTTCTTTGAAGAAAACGATGCCATAATGATAAAAATACCCAATAAATTATATATACTAAAATTAGGAAGAAATAAAAATAAACTCAAGGACCATAGCCTGGGAAATGGTCTTCCGTACAGTTTAAAGAGGAGTGTTCTGAAGCTGTAGGGGCAGAGCCAGTACACATAGAAAATTCTTTAAAGTTGAAAGTACATGAATGAAACATATATCGTGGTAAAAGGATCCTGCTAACCACAAAACACAGGTCTGGCAACAGTGATGTTAGTGTTTTCCTAGGCGAGAATCTGGAATCATTACACTTCTTAATTGTCTTAACTAACTAGGAACACATAACTCCAAAGCACAGAAATGCACAATCTCATTTTCATATCCTGACTTCCCCAGAGGGTACACTGATGAAAGACAAACTGCAACAGGTTTTTACTTTCCCATTCAAGTGAATACCCAGTGACTATTCTCCATGGTTAAAGCCGATGTACAATGTTCGCTTCCCAGGTCAGAAATAGGCTGTCTAGCATAATGTTCAAGCAAAACTATATCTAGCCAGAATGTTCACTAATACTTAATAGGTGAAAAGGTTTTCCATCACTATGAAAATCAATTCTAAACATTTTATTTCTGAAGGGAAACTATTTTCTGTTTCTTTGTTTACAGTAACTTTATTTATTTACATTTTACTTTACAATAGCATATTGGTTTTGTCAGACATCAACAGGAACCCTCCACGGGTGTAGACGTGTTCCCAATCCTAAACCCCTCCCTCCGCCCTCCCCATACCATCCCTCTGGGTCAACCCAGTGCAACAGTCCCAAGCATCCTCTCCTGCATCGAAGCTAGACTGGCGATTCTTTTCTTATATGACATTATACATGTTTCAATGCCGTTCTCGCAAATCATCCCACCCTCTCCCTTTCCCACAGAGTCCCAAAGACTGTTCTATTCATCTGTGTCTCTTTTGCTGTCTCGCATACAGGGTAATCGTTACCATCTTTCTATCTTCCGTATGTTTTCCGTAACTTTAAACTGTATTCCCTCACTCCAACATTGGATACACAGACTAGGGCCTCTACCTCTGCCACCAACAGTCCCTAGCTTCAGTTCCGTTCAGTTCCGTTCAGTTCAGTTCAGCCACTCAGTTGTGTCTGACTCTTTGTGACCCCACGAAATGCAGCACGCCAGGCCTCCCTGTCCATCACCAGCTCCCGGAGTTCACTCAGACTCACGTCCATCGAGCCAGTGATGCCATCGAGCCATCTCATCCTCTGTCGTCTCCTTCTCCTCCTGCCCCCAATCCCTCCCAGCGTCAAAGTCTTTTCCAATGAGCCAACTCTTCACATGAGGTGGCCAAAGTAGTGGAGTTTCCGCTTTGGCGTCATTCCTTCCAAAGAAGTCCCAGGACTGATCTCCTTCAGAATGGATTGGTTGGATCTCCTAGCAGTCCAAGGCACTCTCAAGAGTCTTCTCCAGCACCATAGTTCAAAAGCATCAATTCTTCAGTGCTCAGCTTTCTTCACAGTCCAACTCACATCCATCCATGACCACAGGAAACACCATAGCCTTGACTAGACGGACCTTAGTCGGCGAAGTGATGTTTCTGCTTTTGAATGTGCTATCTAGGTTGGTCATAACTTTTCTTTCAAGGAGTAAGCGTCTTTTAATTTCATGGCCGCAGTCACCATCTGCAGGGATTTTGGAGCCCCCAAAATAAAGTCTGACACTGTTTCCACTGTTTCCCCATCTATTTCCCACGAAGTGATGGGACCGGAAGCCATGATCTTCATTTTCCGAAAGGTGAGCTGTAAGCCAACTTTTTCACTCTCCTCTTTCACTTGCATCAAGAGACTTTTTAGTTCCTCTTCACTTTCTACCATAAGGGTGGTGTCATCTGCATATCTGAGGTGACTGAAATTTCTCCTGGCAATCTAGATTCCAGCCTGTGTTTCTTCCAGTCTAGCATTTCTCATGATGTACTCTGCATAGAAGTTAAATAAGCAGGGTGACATTATACAGCCTGACGTTCTGCTTTTCCTATTCGGAACCAGTCTGTTTTTCCATGTCCAGTTCTAGCTGTTGCTTCCTGACCTGCACGTAGATTTCTCAAGAGGCAGGTCAGGCATGGTCACCAACAACGATGAAAACCCAAGTTGTTTCACATTACTCTTACCATGAATTAAAACAGCTGAATATGTATCTTTAATGGTGAAATTTGTACCAGTATTTTTTTTACCATATTTTTATAGATTTTTAAACATATGACATTACTCTACTAAAGTGAACATGAAGTCGCTCAGTCGTGTCTGGCTCTTTGTGACCCCATGGACTGTAGCCTTACAGGCTCCTCCATCTATAGGATTCTCAGGCAGGAATACTGGAATGGGTTGCCGTTTCCTTCTTCAGGGGATCTTCCGAACCCAAGATTGGAACCCAGGTCTCCATTTCAAGCAGACATTTTACCCTCTGAGCCACCAGGGAAGCCCAATACTCTACTGATGTTGTAATGCATTCTAAAGCACATGAGAAATAGGAAATCAAAAAAGATTAGAAAAATGTTGAAATATCACTAAATGTTTTTAAAATGTTTCTGTTCCAGTTTTGCTATCATTTATCAGAGCCTATAAGAATATAACTACATTTTTATTTTATGTATTTCTGATGTTTTTGTCATCATCTTTTATGTATTTGGAGTTATGAATGATGTCAATGTTAAAATGAACACCTTAAAGACATCAGCTAAATCTTGGCTTAAAGCAAAAAAAAAAAAAAAAGCACCCGTTTTATTTGAAAAAGTAGACCCCAGGTTTTATGAATCAGTTGCAAATCGGAAAGTATAAAATGATTATATTCAGAGAAATAATCTAATAATGAAATGTGTATTAAGTAGATGTCTATTTCGTGATGACTTTGCAGTTTATAGGTCGTTTGTAAAGCTGACAACATATTTCACAGAAGTGCTGTCGTCTCTCTAACATTTTGTTTAGTTTTGCCAGAGATTCCTTGTGGCTGAGTTAATACTGTGGAGATACAGTTGACAGTTATTTTCTTTGGTTAGAATGTGAAATGCACCAGTTGCATAGTATGTTATTTGAGACCTGAAGGTTGTCAGCACTGAGCTGGGGTTGCAGGCAAGGAATCTAACCAAAGGGAACACTTAAATACCAAGCCCCGCAGATGTAAGCCTGTCCTTAGAAGGAAAGGAGACTAGCTTTCTGGAGCTGTGACTAAGCAGCTCTGTTGAGGAAAAGACTAAAACAATGGTAATGAAAAGAGACTGTGTTAGTTTGGAAATTTTGTCTATGATTATGTGTTCTACATCAGAATCCCAGTTCTTGCCAGAGTCATTTATCCTGGTGATTTACTAGAGTGCCACTCCTGTGATCAGATTGAGTCAGAAGAATTTGACTGAGTACCACCCTTCTCTCTTTAGGAGGAAATAAGATGCTAAACTCCAATTAAAATGAAGGCTGCTGCTTCTAAGTCGCTTCAGTCGTGTCTGATTCTGTGCGACCACATAGAGGGCAGCCCACCAGGCTCCTCTGTGCCTGGGACTCTCCAGGCAAGAATAATGGAGTGGGTTGCCATTTCCCTCTCCAGTGCATGCATGCATGCTAAGTCGCTTCACTCGTGTCTGACTTTGCAACCCTATGGACAGCAGCCCTCCAGGCTTCTCTGATCACAGGATTCTCCAGGTGAGAATACTGAAGTGGGTTACCATTTTCTTCTCCCATTAAAATGAATGTTAATTTAAAACATTAAAACAAGAATAGCTTGTATAACATGTGATGTTCTCATGGCGATCATAGTGATTCAGTGAAAACAGATAGGAACTGAGAAAACAATCTGGGTTGCGTGCTTAACTTCAGTTCAAAGGGATTCATTTTCTAAGTAGCGTAAAGAAGATCCCTTGTGTATTATTACAAGAATTAATTTTTCTGTAGATCTGATGTTCTTTTCACTTACAGATCTGAATTGAACTCAGAGGTCTGAGGATCGTGCTACAGTTTGAATATTGGTCATCAGCTGTTAAGAAGAGTAAAACTTCAGTATGAATGTAATTTAAAGCACACTGTGCCTTAAATACCCTCTCCGGTGTTCTTGCCTGGAGAGTCCCAGGGATGGGGAAGCCCGGTGAGCTGCCGTCTCTGGGGCTGCGCAGAGTCGGACACGACTGAAGCTACTTAGCAGCAGCAGCAGTGCCTTAAATAAACAACGGTGTGCTTTCATTGTTTTAAAGTATCATATTTCTTTTAAAAACTTATGGAGCTGAATTATTTTGAGGGAAATGTGAACACTTGGTTTCTTCAATATAATGGAACTTAGGGGTAAAGATCACAATCTCTGCTTAAAACACTGGGAAGAAAGAAGGAAGAGAAAATATTCCTCCCCTGTTTTGCCTCCAGTTAACAGATGTTTTGCATAAATTGTCTCATCATCATAAGCCATAGTATGAACTCGTCTGTTTGCAGAGTCTTGCTATATATTCAACTTTTATATATATATATATATTCTTGAGATTTTTGATAGAAGTTAAGGAAAGCAGAAATACGCGCTTGAAGTTAATAAAAGAGGCTATTTTCTTAAAAACATTGCCCGAGTGTAGTTTTATACCATTTGCTAACATATGTTCTTGTCATCAGTTTGTGTTGCCACTATCATAAGAAGGGTGTTTCCAAAGTAAAGCTTACAGAAGACAGACTGGAGTCATAAGCTTCAATTCATGTGATTAGAAGCTGCAGAAATTCTATACTAAGTAATCCTCACTTTTCTTAACATTGAAAGTTTTGATCTGTTTGTTGAGAGCGTTTTTACCTAGCATTTTAAATATTTCTCAGGTAGAAAAGCCATTAAGGATAAAAAAAACCTGAATGATCCTTTACCGATAAAATAGATTGTATGTCATTTTATTCTCAAAAGTCATATGTGTTGTAAGCAAATAGTGCTGAATTTGATGAATCAAATAATTATGTTGTGCAAGTGAAAATCTAATTTCATAACTAACTTCTAGAAACTAAGACTTTCATAAGTTTATCCCTTAGCTGAGGTAAGGGAAAGGAGGGAACATCCACTGAAAAATTCGAGAAAGTTGCACGCAGTGTATTTTGGCCTTATTTTTGTCACTGGTGTATTTTTGCGTGTGTGCGTATTTTCCTGCAAATTTAGATAGTCACCTTGTTTTTTTAACAGTGTGCTTTGAATATATCCTCTGTAGTAAGACGAAATGAAGTTCAGTGCTAGTTCATTAAACTCAATAAAATTATACTCGTGCGTAGTGAGTAGACTATTCATCAAGTAATTTCTGGAACACATTTCTTCTGAGAAATTACAGGGAATACACATTTAGCTGATTTCTGTAATATAAAAAAGGGGGGCATAAACCCTCAGATCGGAGAAGTCAGTGGCACCCCACTCCAGTACTCTTGCCTGGAAAATCCCATGGATGGAGGAGCCTGGTAGGCTACAGTCCATGCTAAGGGTCGGACACGACTGAGTGACTTCCCTTTCACTTTCCACTTCCCTGCACTGGAGAAGGAAATGGCAACCCCCTCCAGTGTTCTTGCCTGGAGAATCCCAGGGACAGGGGAGCCTGCTGGGCTGTTGTCTATGGGGTTACACAGAGTCAGACACGACTGAAGTGTCTTAGCCGCAAACCCTCAGATGGTATCTTTTCACTTCGCTAGAGTTTTCTTTTCCGAGTTGATAAACCGAGTGTATACATAAATAAATCCAAGAAAAAGTTCACCAGTGTGGTTTGTGGTGCTTCATCTGTGGATGTCCGAAACCCTTATATGCTGAATGTATTTGAGATGGAAGATTAGTTTTAGCATGATGAAGAAAAACTTGGAGAAGCTGACTTCATGGATAATCAAAACTTCCTAGTTATTTAGTCTGCTTACATATCTTTCTTCAACTCTTTGCCAAAAATATCAGAATCTACACACACGACAAAGTGAAAAACTTCTCTGTGGACTTTCTCAAACACGTACAGGTTTACCCAAAGATTTAATCTACACTTAAATCGTGTCCATTAGTTGTCATGGTCTGATCGTTGTACGCGCGTTTGCTTGCTTGATTTTATCTTCCTAAAAATTGTATACTGATGCCCTATCCCCAGAAGATGATCGTATTGGGAAGCAGCCCCTCTGGGATGTCCTTCTGCCACCATGGAGGAACTGTTGGGAAAGGAATCTCTTCACATATGGAGACCTCAGAGAGTTCACCATAGCAGAGGGAGCAAGAACTCCGCAGTTTGCAAATCAGAGAAGGACATACACAAGAACCATAACCTTACCAGCACGCTGATGCTAGACTTCCCATGACTAGAACTGAAACTTTCTGTTGTTGAAAAGCCAGTTTGTAGTATTTTGACTAAGAAATTGAATGAAGTGAAACACTGGTGACAGCACGTTTTGTTCTCACTTTTTAGTAACTGTGAGGCCTGAGTTGCTTATGAGCAATTTTACATGGAAGAATTATCTTGATACATGCCATGTAGAAATTGTCTAGATAAGTTTTTATCAGGCCTAGACACTTTATTCAAAATTGGATGTCTCACATTAATAGGTGCTGAAAACAGAGTGATCTCTTCTGCTTCACTTTCTGCCATAAGGGTGGTGTCATCTGCATATCTGAGGTAATTGAAATTTCTCCCGGCAATCTTGATTCTGGCTTGTGTTTCTTCCAGTCCAGTGTTTCTCATGATGCACTCTGCATAGAAGTTAAATAAGCAGGGTGACAAAATACAGCCTTTACGTACTCCTTTTCCTATTTGGAACCAGTCTGTTTTTCCATGTCCAGTTCTAACTGTTGCTTCCTGGCCTGCATACAGATCAGGTCAGGTGGTCTGGTAGCCCCATCTCTTGAAGAATTTTCCACAGTTTATTGTGATCCACACAGGCAAAGGCTTTGGCATAGTCAATAGAGCAGAAATAGATGTTTTTCTGGAACTCCCTTGCTTTTTCCACGATCCAACGGATATCGGCAAGTTGATCTCTGGTTCCTCTTCCTTTTCTAAAACCAGCTTGAACATCAGGAAGTTCACGGTTTACCTATTGCTGAAGCCTGGCTTGGAGAATTTTGAGCATTACTTTACTAGCGTGTGAGATGAGTGCAATTGTGCGGTAGTTTGAGCATTCTTTGGCATTGCCTTTCTTTGGAATTGGAATGAAAACTGACCTTTTCCAGTCCTGTGGCCACTGCTGAGTTTTCCAAATTTGCTGGCATATTGAGTGCAGCACTTTGACAGCATCATCTTTCAGGATTTGAAATAGCTCTACTGAAATTCCATCACCTCCACTGGCTTTGTTAGCAGTGATGCTTTCGAAGGCCCACTTGACTTCACATTCCAGGATGTCTGGCTCTACACGAGTGACCACACCATTGTGATTTTCCTTGTCGTGAAGATCCTTTTTGTACAGTTCTTCTGTGTATTCTTACCATCTCTTCTTAACATCTTCTGCTTCTGTTAGGTCCCTACCATTTCTGTCCTTTATCGAGCCCATCTTTGCATGAAATATTCCCTTGGTATTTCTAATTGTCTTGAAGAGATCTCTAGTCTTTCCCATTCTGTTTGTTTCCTCTATTTCTATGCATTGATTCCTGAAGAAGGCTTTCTTCTCTCTTCTTGCTATTCTTTAGAACTCTGCATTCAGATGCTTATATCTTTCCATTTCCCCTTGACTATTGACTTCTCTTCTTTTCACAGCTATTTGGAAGCCTTCCATTTTGCTTTTTTGCATTTCTTTTCCAGGGGGATGGTCTTGATCCTTGTCTCTTGTACAATGTCATGAACCTCATTCCATAGTTCATCAGGCACTCTATCTATCAGATCTAGGCCCATAAATCTATTACTCACTTCCACTGTTTAATCATAAGGGATTTGATTCAGGTCATACCTGAATGGTCCAGCGGTTTCCCCTGCTTTCTTCAATTTCAGTCTGAATTTGGTAATAAGGAGTTCATGATCTGAGCCACAGTCAGCTCCCGATCTTGTTTTTGTTGACCGTATAGAGCTTCTCCATCTTTGGCTGCAAAAAATATAATCAATCTGATTTCTGTGTTGATCATCTGGTGATCACGTGTAGAGTCTTCTCTTGTGTTGTTGGAAGAGGATGTTTGCTATGACCAGTGCATTTTCTTGGCAAAACTCTATTAGTCTTTGCCTTGCCTCATTCTGCAGTCCAAGGCCAATTTGCCTGTTACTCCAGGTGCTCCTTAACTTCCTACTTCTGCATTCCACTCCCCTATAATAAAAAGGACACCGTTTGGGGGTGTTAGTTCTACAAGGTCTTGTAGGTCTTCATAAAACCGTTCAGCTTCAGCTTCTTCAGCATTACTGGTTGGGGCATAGACTTGGATTATTGTGATATTGAATGGCTTGCCTTAGAGACGAACAGAGATCATTCTGTCGTTTTTGAGATTGCATCCAAGTACTTTATTTCAGACTTTTTTGTTGACCATGATGGCTACTCCATTTCTTCTGAGGGATCCCTGCCCTCGGTAGCAGATATAACGGTCGTCTGAGTTAAATTCACCCATTCCAGTCCATTTGAGTTCACTGATTCCTAGAATGTCGACTTTCACTCTTGCCATCTCCTGCTTGACCTCTTCCAATTTACCTGGATTCATGGACCTGACATTCCAGGTTCCTATGCAATATTGCTCTTTAAAGCATTGGACCTTGCTTCTATCTCCAGTCACATCCATTGCTGGGTATTGTTTTCGCTTTGGCTCCGTCCCTTCATTCTTGCTAGAGTTATTTCTCCACTGACCTCCAGTAGCATATTGGGCACCTACTGGCCTGGGGAGTACCTCTTTCAGTATCCTACCATTTGCCTTTTCATACTGTTCATGGGGTTCTCAAGGCAAGAATACTGAAGTGGTTTGCCATTCCCTTCTCCAGTGGACCACATTCTGTCCGACCTCTCCACCATGACCCGCCCGCCTTGGGTTGCCCCGTGGGCATGGCTTGGTTTCATTGAGTTTGAAGAGGCTGTGGTCCTAGTGTGATTAAAATGACTAGTTTTCTGTGAGTATGGTTTTAGTGTGTCTGCCCTCTGATGCCTTCTTGCAACACCTACCGTCTTACTTGGGTTTCTCTTACCTTGGACGTGAGGTATCTCTTCACGGCTGTTGCCGCGAAGCTCAGCCGCTGCTCCTTACCTTGGATGAGGGGTATCTCCTCCCACTGCCCTTCCTGACTTTCAACATGGGATGGCTCCACTACCCTCATTCAAACCAGACATTGTTACATAGGATCAGAAGAGAGGCTGGACCATTGTGCTCCCAACACTGAAATTTCAGAAAGCAATCTTTTCATTTTTTTCAAATTATTTTAATGGGAAGACATTAAATTTACATATTGGGTTAGTTTTTGCCTTACATCAGCAAGAGTAGGTCACCAGTACACATGTGTTCCTGCATCCAGAACCTTCCTCCCACCTCACTCCCCAGACTATTGCTCTTTGTTGTCCCAGAGCACTGGTTTTGGGTGCCCTGCCTCATGCACTGAACTTGCACCAGTCATCTGTTTATGTATGGTAACGTATATGTTTCAGTGCTCTTCGCTCAAATCACCCCACCATTGCCCTCTCCACAGTCTGTTCTTTCCATGTCTGTCTCCTTTGCTGCCCTGCATGTGGGATCATCAGGACCATCTCTCCAAATTTCATACATATGCATTCCTACCCAGGACCTGTATTCCTCTTTTTGACTTTACTTCATTCTGTAGAGGAGGCTCCTGTTTCACCCACCTCTCTAGAATTGACTCAAATGCATTCCTTTCCACAGCTGAATAATAGTCCACCATGTATATATACCACCACTTTCTTATCCATTCACCTGCAGTGGATATCTAGATTGCTTCCATGCCCTAGCTATCGTAAACAGTCGTGCGCCGGGAGCCAGCACGGGAGATCCCACCCATGACAAGGTCATGGGGGAATGAACTGTTAAAGCAAGGCTTCAGGACTCGAGGGTCTCCCTAGACCTGCTCGAGCATCTACCCCCAAACCAGAATCTGTCTGTCTCACTATTTTGTGCCTTTCACCAACTCTCCTGACATACAGGGGGCTATCCACAACCACCTTTCTCTGGAGTAAATCAGCTTAGGGCTCTATCTAGCTAATAAGTCTCCTGGACATGAGAGGAATATTTCAAATCAAACCCCCACTGTTAGCATTCTAGCTTGCTTGACAGGTTTATCCAGACTCTTGCAGCTGCGCATAGGATTGTTCACAGCCTCCCAACTGTGAGAAGCATGGGAAGCCTGAAACATAGAGCCTTCCAAAGAATTAAAAGTTATTAGAGTAGTGCTGGCGTAGGATTTCATTATTGGGCCGAAGCTTGTCGCTGAGTTCCCATATCTCTTATCCATCGGACACCTGAGAGTGCATTCGTTAACATAGTTGTAATGTAAGAAGAAGTGTAGCCTTGAAATTAACCACATCAGACCTTTGAGCTAATTGGTTCTTTCTTTCTTGTAACTCACTGCACCTTTCCTCCGTGAGAAATGTAACTTGTTTAATACTTTCTGAGGCTGACATAGGTTAGAAATAGAGAGAAAACACATTTCAAGGGAAAATAAGTTTTCTGGTTGAAGAGCCTTTATCTAAAGAGGGTCATAAAATGTTCACAGGCCTCCAAGGCCAGAAGATAACGTACACAGTATTGTTTCTCGGAAAGGTATGCAGAAAAAAAAATCGTGGTTTTGACAGAGACAAAACAGATGTAATGTTTGGCCTGACTCTGTATGACTTTGCATCTTTCACTTCCCTCTACGTACAACTGAAGGTATAAAAGTCCCTCTGAAAGTAAAATAATGGGCCTTGCTCACTGAAGAAGCTTGGTCACCCCGCATTTTTATTTTTTTCCTCTTTCTTTCTTTCTCTCTCCCTCTCCCTCCCTCTCTTTTTCAGGCTGATCCCTTGGAACACAGAAGCTCCCTCTTGCCTGGCCAAGGAATAACAGCCTCTTTCTCCCCTCTATTTTCTTATCTACAACATTCTTTCCTTATCTCTCTCTAAATCATTCGCCGTTTCTCCTG
This sequence comes from Budorcas taxicolor, assembly GCF_023091745.1. Classification (NCBI taxonomy): domain Eukaryota; kingdom Metazoa; phylum Chordata; class Mammalia; order Artiodactyla; family Bovidae; genus Budorcas; species Budorcas taxicolor. The sequence goes on along the minus strand of NC_068936.1, from coordinate 8,835,302 downwards.
AGGGTTTGCCTGGATCCTGCCTGTGCTGGACCCCAGCAATCGTGGGATGAATAGCGGCGTACATGTGTCTCTTTCAGTTTTGCTTTCCTTGGGGTGTATGCTTGGGTGATTGCTGGTCATAGGACAGTTCCATTTCCAGGTTTTGAAGAAATCATATGGTTTATTGTGGCTATACCAGTTTTCATTCCTAGCAACAGTGTAAGTTGGTTACCTTTTCACTCCCTCTCCAGGGTTTCTTGCTTGAGACTTTGGGTGATGGTCCTTGGGACCAGTGTGAGATGACATCTCATTGCGGTATTGACTCTCATCACTCTGATAATGAGTGATGTTGAGCATGTGTCCTGTGTTCGTTAGCCATCAGTATATGTTCTCTAGAGAAATGTCTATTTAGTTCTTTTGCCCACTTTTTGGTCGGGTTGTTTATTTTTCTGGTATTGAGTTGCATGAGCTGCTTGTATATGTGGGAGATTAACTCTTGGGCAGCTGTGTGCTTTGTTGTAATTTGCTCCAGTTCTGAAGGCTGTCTTTTCACCTTGCTTATAGTTTGCTTCACTGTGCAGAAGCTTAGAAATTTAAATTGGTCACTGTTGTTTCCTTCTGTGTTTATTTCCATTACTCTGGGAGGTGGGTCACTGAGGAGAAGATCTTGCTGTGATTTCTGTCAGAGAGTGTTCTGCCTGTGTTTTTCTCTAAGAACGTTATAGTTTCCGGTCTTCCACTTAGGTCTTTAATCCATTTTGCATTTGTTTGTGTGTGTGCCATTAGCAAACATTTCATTCTTTTAATGTGGTTGACTGTTTTCCCAGACCCGCTTGTTCAAGAGGTTGTCTTTGCTCCGTTGCATATTGATGCCTCCTCTGTCAAAGACAAGGAGGCCGTGGGTGTGTGGCTTCGTCTCTGGACTCCCTATTTTGTTCCATGGGTCTGTATATCTGTCTTTGGCCCAGGACCTTATACTCTTGATGAGTAGCTTTGTAGTATAGTCTGAAGTCAGGAAGTCTGATTCCTCCGTTTCCATTGTTTCTCAAGAGTGATTTCCTCTTTGGAGGTCTTTTGTGTTTCCACACAGATTGTGAAATTATTTGTTCTAGGTCAGTGAAACACACCGTTGGTGTTTTGATAGGGATTTCACAGTTGAATATGAGAATATCAATGTGAATGAACGTACTGATCGATTGCCTTGAGTTGCACACTCGTGGTCACTATACTGATTCTTCTGATCCAAGAACATGGTACATGTCTTCTTCTATTTGTGTGATCTTTGATGTCTTTCACCATGGTTTTATGGTTTTCTGTACCAGGTCCTTGCTTTCTTCAAGTGACCGTATTCCTAAATATTTGATTCTCTTCCCTGGATGGTGAATGAGATACTTTCCTTAAGTTCTCTTTCTTGCTTTTCATTGCTAGTGTATCAGAGTGAAAGGGACTCAAGGGATTCCTGAGTATTAATTTTGTCTCCTGCAGCTATACTCTATTCATTGACTAGTTCAAGTAATTTTCTGCTGACATCCTTATTGTTCTCTGTGTAGAGGGTCATGGCATCTTCTAACAGTATTTTTTTTTTCTTTTCTTCCAATCTGTATTCCTCTAATTTCCTTTTTCCCTGATTGCTATGTCTAGGGCTAACTTAAAAACTAACTCCAATGTGTTTTTCACCTCAGAAAAGCTTACTGATGAAATTACGAAGCACTGAGAAATCTCAATTCTACCAGATTCCCGCAATAAAATCATGAAGCTCTTCAGGAGTTGGGGGCAAATTTTTAGGTGGCGGGGAAGCAGAATCTGTTAAGTATTTAGAAATCTATATCATCATCCAATTAGTCTGGAATACTTGTAGTCTTTCCTTTGTTTCAGAAGCTTCTAGAGCCCTCAGAGTAATGCAGGGCTTTCTAACTGAAACCAAGAAACTCAACAAGAGCTCATCAAACTCTAACAGTGCACGTTAGAAAAATTGCATTACTGTGCCGCTAAAAGTTGTGAGCTTTATAGCCAAATTAAAGAATGGCAAAGGCACCTTCAAGATGATTGTGCTGAAGATCCTGCTAAAACAGGTGAGGCCACAGGGCAAGGGAACAGGGGAGGCGTGGGAGACCCCTGAATGAAGTGTGGTCCGAGGCAGAGGCAGGCTCCAAAGGCACAGCTGAGAAGAGTCCCTTAGGGCCACAGCTGTAAGTGACACAGCCATGACTTTGGGTGTCTCCCTCAGGCCTGCATCTGAGGAGGATCAGCACCTGAGGCCTCTAGGTCAGGAATGACGAGAGACAGTACACCAGAGCAGCCACCAGAGACAGTTATTGTTGTAAATGTGGATGATCCCGGGAAAGAGCTGAGAGAGCGGGAGTCCAAGACCCATGCCCGTCAGTCAGAGCCCCTGGAGTTGCTGTCACTAGTGCAATGCAAAGGCACGAGGTGGTCCACAAGCAAAGAGGAGCTGGAAGGGGCTGCTATTCTCATCTGCTCTGAGTGCCAGCCGGATTCAGACACACGCCTGCCATCTGCTGTGAAGACAGGGAGCAGGTCAGAGACCGAGGGCCTTCTTGCTGAAGACACACACACACATACACACACACACACACTCACACATACACATGCACACCACCCCCTTGCCTGAAGACACAGTGTGCAACAGGGACTGCAAATCCTGACACGATAAGCAGTGACATTACACTACCCAGCACACACAAGTCAGGAGGAGGAGCGTAGCAGTCAGAAACAACCCCTGCTTGGGGGATGCAGACCACCTCAGATGCAGAACACCACAAGGAACCCAGAGCCAGGAGTGGGTCTGATGGCACGGCAGGGCCTGAGGATATGAGTGGTGGCTGGGCAAGTGGAAGTACCCAGCATCCTTGGAAATTCCTATTCCAGTGTGCTTCTTCCACTCAAGACTAGGGCTGTTGCTATTGGCTCTTCTGGCCCAGCATGTGGCCTGCATGGCTCCTTGACCTCAAGCAGATTATGAACCACGCTCACGTTTCTGTCATGATCAGCGACCAAGATAAAGACTTTCTTAACTACAAGATTGACGTGAAGGTCAGTGAGGGAGAATGAGGGCATGCGTGTACGGGACTTGGTGGGGAGTTGGGGGGATCATGTTATCTATGTTCATGTGATGTGAGAATGTGCAGAGGTTTTGTGGAAACTGTTAATGCCTGCCTGGGAGGCAAGCTGAGGCACCTAGAAGCTTGTACCTTTACCCTCATCCCTGTCCTAGAAGGTGCAGGTGCAGAGCCATCCAAGGTCCAACGGCAAGGTGATCATTTCCTTTGGGGACAACGCCTACTTCTGGAACATGGTGATCATTAAGGAGTATTACCTTGACATCACTGGTAAGACATGGCTTCATGGAGGTGTAGGTGTGTTAGGGGATGGATGATCCACCTGCGGAATCCACCCCTGTGTTCCCTGTCTTTCTGCAGGGTATAGGGCGCGTTATTCCACGCCACTCCACTGGTTCTTGGACTTTGAATGAGGAGCACCCAGCTGCAGGCTGTATATCAGGAGTCTTAAATTTCTCAACTGGTTGTCAGGCCACAACTGCCCAGGATCGAACAGGATTGCTGAGGTGGAGTTGCTTTGGGCCTGCATACAGTTGATGACTGATGTTGGAGTTCTTGGATGCTCACGAGAGTGTTTGGGCCTGGTCAGCCCTGGGCTGACCTTGCTTGTGTTGCCAGCAGATCATTGGTCAAGACATGTGGGACAATCCTGTGACGTATTACCCGAGGAAGGAAAGTTCTGCTCCGAGCGGTAACTGACAGAGACACATGCGGGGAGGGTGTCTGGAGGCGGACCCTGAAGGGACAGCCGTGTCGTGGCCAGGACACTGTCCTTTTCCAAATGGGGATGCTCAGGCTCATGCAAGCTGGCTGCAGAGCCAGGCTTTGGGTCCTGCATGTAGCACATGACCTGCTGAGACTGGGGGCTTTGGAACTCGGTGTGTCCAAGTGAAGCAAGTCTTCCTCAGTGCGGGAGTCCAGGTGATACTACTAGAAACAGGATGAATTAAGTATCTTTGTCAGAATCTTCTTTCCATGTGTCAAGCCATCCCCCAGCCTCCTGTTAGTCAATGAGTTTAAGAATGCCTGTGCCTTACACTCCCACCCCTTACCCTGGGAAAGCCTATCATTGAAAGGGCGTCCTGTCCGGTGTCCCAGGGCACCTGTGTGCTGACCTTGGGATCTTCTGTGAATTTACACATCCACCAATCGGCGTCTCTCCACAGCCACACATGCTGCGCTGGAAGCTGCTTCAGGCTGCCTTCGGAAAATACGGAAGTGCTCAGGGAGGAGGTGGACAGGGAGCTCCAAGGGCAGGACATGGTGCCTACTGACGCCATCTCCAACAGTGCTGGACATGGTGCCTTCAGCTCCTGAAACACCTGTGTTCCCTGTACACGTTTGTGTCTCTGTATCAAGCCTGTAATTGTATACACGTGTATGCTTGTGTTGCCTGTGTTTATGTGTGTATGTGTGTGTGTGTGTGTGTGTCTGGTCCAGGGAAAAAGCAGAGATGAAGGCAACAAGACAGGAGATGCCAAGCAACCAGAAGAGGAGACACAAGGCATCACAAGTCTGAGGGTGGTTGCTCACTGTATCTCCGCAGTGACCCTGTCCAGGATGGGAATGAGGAAAGGATGGCCAGTAGTAACACAGGAACTTGGCTCCAGACATCTGGAATTAGAGGAAATACAGAAACACGCTCACCATTTCTCCCGTGTTGTAGTATGTGTTTGGACCAGGAAGAGCGGGTGCATGGTCTCTGGATTCACCCAGGGCAAATCAAGTGGTGTGGGGATTTCAAACCACCGCCTGTGGAGCCCACAGTCTGTGCGGACATGAGCCAGCATGCGGAAATGGTGGATGCGGATACAGAGGACCTGGGATGGTTGAGGAGGCTAAGGTCTTGCTGAGAAGGAAGAGACCTGAAGGAGAAAGAGACACAGATTGCCTGCTGCACTGGAGACTTGTTCCACACACATAAAAAGGAGACCCGGGAAAGTCCTGGACCAGGGCTGCCCAGGATCAGCCCATCAGCCAGCACGCTCTCTCCATGAGGGTGGCACACACTGGCACGATGCGACAGAAAATGCAAGACATGCTAATAAGGTAGGTTGTCCGTGCAAAACCACAGGCATCCTAAGAGAGACAAGGTGTGAGCGTGGCATGCCTCCAGGCACTTCCAGTCTCCTGGTAGTGCAGAAAGGCGAAGAAAGTGCAGGTGTTGGTGTACGCGTGTGTTCCTCTGCCGGGGTGTGCCTATGAGGGAGGGAACAGGGAGGAAGCAAGGATGGTGGGCTCATTGCATGTCCCAAGGGACCTCAGGAGAGCGGGAGACAGGGAAGCCCCTGGGGGCAGTTCAGGGCCTGCTGGTTTTCAGGGTCTAGGGAAAGTCCTGCCCAAGATACCCCATGGCTCATGCTGGAAGCCCTGACGTAAATTCCTTCTGTCATCTGGGCCTTGCCTGTGGCTTTTGGGGCCTGAGGGGCAAAGGTGTGTGTCTGCACCTGAGAGAGGATTCTAGCAGTCTTGCTGGAGCAGGCTGTCTGGTGTTTTCAGAGGGGATTTGCACCATCGGAAACTCAGAGGGAAGCTGCGTCCTGGCTGACCGTCTTCGATATCCCTGTGCCCAACCGAGGACTGGCTTCCTAGGCACATGGGCTCTGTAGGTAAGCAGGGATGCCTGACTGTAAGGAGTCCTACCTGGGCCTAATGAGACCAACTGAAAGAGAGTATTCACATTTAGCAAATCAGTGAGGGTGGGTGGAATCAAGCCCTCTTGTTGTTTTTGAGATAGAAAAACTGCTATCTGCCCAAGGGAGGCTTGATCTGTGGGCCCAGTAAGGGCAGGTTTCCCAGGTCATCATCTGTTGGGGGATTCCGTGGGTCAGGGTAGTCATAAACACAAGGGACTACGTGTGGAAATGCCACCTTATCTTTATGGCCTCAGGTTGCACGCCTTGTATCAGAAGTGGCCCTTTATCTATGTGCTCCTTCCTCAATACATGGTTATGTATTTATATTTTTAAAAGCTTTATAACTTTTTGTTATCAATATACATATGGAAAAATACATAAGTCAGGAGTGTACAGTTCCATGGATACTCACCAACTAAACACATCCACGTAATTAGCATCCAAATCAAGAAACAGAACATCACCGGCAACCCTGAAAACTCTCTTGTGTCTCTCCCAATCACCGCACTCCAAAGATAACTAGGATATCTGACTTTCAACGCATAGATTAGTTCGGTCTCTTTTGGACCTTTACATGAACGGAATCATACAGTATGCATCCCTGTGTCTAGCTTACATTACTTACCATTATACTTAATGAGACGTATCTATGTTTTCCCTGCAGCAATAGCTTGTTCGCTCTTGGCCTACAGTTCAAGATATTTCTTAAATCTACATCTTGGCAAACTCCTCTTTAAGAAGTAGATTGGCGATGCCCAGCTGGAGTTCTTATCATGTTCAATTTTCAGGTGACTTTCCATGTTTCAGTGAAGACAGTTTCTGCCTCTTTTTTTGGAACACTATTTCACAAGTCCTGATGTAGAAAATGTTCCTGAGAGTCTGAATTTTCCTTCCCAAGGATCCTTTTTATATTATCTAAATACTCTCCCTGGGACCATTATATTTTTCCAATGATAGAAGACTATTATTGTTCCCTCTTAGTCATCTTTTTGGCAGTAGTGCCTTTCTCCTTGCTTTCGCAGAACAACGTCTAAATGTCTTTCTACCTTCTGCCATCATTTTGAAGTTTAGGGTCCAAACCCATCAGCGAAATTCCAAGGACCATGTCCAGCCAATGGACACACACTGGGTTGTAAACAATCTTCATCTAAGGGAAGAATTTGGTTTTTTCTTTTTAATTCTTATATTTTTTATTTATTTTACTTTACAATATTTGTATTGGTTGTGCCAAACATACACACGGATCCTCACAGCACTGGATCACACACAGGCCCATCACAGTCCCTGGGGGCCCTTGGAGGCTCGGACATCTCTTTGGCCTCTTCCTGCTAAAGGGAGATAGCACTTGGAAGCACAGGTAGACAGGTGCACATCGAAAGCTACACAGATAGAAAGAACAGGGGGCCTCACTCAGAATGTTGTGGGCCCTAAGGGGTGGTAGGCTAGCAAAAGGGACACGGATTTGACCAGGAATGACCTAGATAGGTGCACACCAAGAAGACAGTTCTCCAAGTCAGCTGAGCCCAGACGTCCTTGTTTTCTGGTGCCCTGAAGGATTGCACAGACAATGGATCAGAATAGCCTGACTGGTACTGGGAAGCTGTCCAAGGTGATGGGAGAATGCAGAACGCAGGTGCCTGTCACTCAGCTGTCCAGGGCGAGCGTTTCCAACCTGCCCAATTCTCTGCAGATCGGTCCCTGTCAGGAGAAAAATGCCAAAATTTTGTAGCCTTTGAGGCTAAATCACAGAGTTAGAAGTGCAACCTGACATGATCGATGAGCATGTGAAAGAAAATAACCAGGACAGAGAAACTCGGGTGGTTACCAAAACTCATGTTCCTGGAGAAGAAAGCTTGTACTTCTGCATATCTGCAAGTTTCCTGTCAGGGATATTAGTGTGTACACACGCATGTGTGTGCATGTGTGCGCACAAAATTGCCTGACAGTACGCTTGTGAATATGAAGTGTCGGAACTGACCCAGCCAGGTGATGGAAGTTGGATAGCGAAAACATGAAAGCCATAGGGAAAGGTACATACTCAGGCCATGAGACGCACTGGAGCCAGGGTACCAATGCCTGTTATCTCACTGAGTGAGCAGTTTCTAAGTGGAATCACAGTGGTGCACCCAGGAAGCCTGGCAGAAAGGAGAGGCAGGAAGAAATTGACTGGGGGCCACCAGGGAGAGTGCAGAGGAGCCAAGACACAGAACAGGCTGCAATGCCAGACACAGAAGCCACAGCGGGTGACCCCACAGCCCTTTGGACATGCAGCTACAAAGGCCTTTCCATCCTTCTCGAACACTGGGAATTCTTTCCCTGACCGTACCGTGAGCATGAGCAACACTTGCCGTTTATGTGAGGTTTCAGAAATGGACCAGCACCGCAGCATAGGCACTTGCTACCTGCATAGTCTTCCAGTCTGAAACATCACTCTTTGTACTCTTTGCAGAAAGCATATATAGGGGGTCACGACTATACGATGGATGGCTTAGATTGTTCCTGTTGCTGCCCCCAGCCCCACAGGATTGGGTAACTGGGCAGGCTGGTACGTGTTCTCAGATGGAGAACAGAACCACCTGAAAGGGCCTCGATAGGGTAAATGGGCAGACGTACATGTCTCCCGCACCAGTGAGTCACGGAACTTAACAGGGAGTTGTCCTTAGCGACTCACTGGCAGGAATTTGAACAAGGTTCAGGGAGCTTCCTCATGCCAGCAGAGCATGCCCCATTTCTCCCTCTGTGAAAAGTGTGGCCAAGCCACCTCAGGCCTGTGCAGGTTCATGTCTGTCCAGTGAGGGAGGGAGGGTTACCCGACCCCTTCTGCGGTTCAGCAGGGACTGCCCACTGTTGGCTTTCAAGATGGAGAAAGCACTCTCGAAACCTGTGGAAAAAATAACTGATCTCCCGTCGGTGCAACTCACTCAGGAGGAGAAGGGCTTGCCTTCACTCCAAGGATAAGCTTCTCCTATAAGCGCTGGTGTCCATAGAGTGGCAAATGGCAACAGCACCACTTAAAGAGAAGGAGACACACAGACACCAGCCCTGGAACACACAAGGGAGGATTGCTCCAAACAGTGCTATGCCAAAGCAGAGACAAAGAGACAAAGAGAGAGCTCTATACCCTAGGGTCCTGGTGTCCCTGAACAATGGAGATCAACGTGGCAAACGGTGGGGTTTCTCCCTACTCCCCTAGCATCCGGCCAGCAACAGTCTGTCTGTCCCATGGAGAAAAGTATCCAGCCACTTGGCACCCCTGTGTATCCTCTGGATACTCAGGGAGAGCTCCCAGATATTGAAGGTCCTGTGGGACACAGGAGTGTGCTGTTTGGATTGTGGATCAGGAATCCGTGGCTGGAATTTCCAGAACCAGATCAATGACAGTGCCTGAGGTAGCGGCAGATGCAAAACCTGCTAGCTCTCTGGATCAGAGTCTGGCCACGTAGTGGAGCTGGATCCCAGGAACCACGGAAGATGCCATCCGGTCTAGGGGCGTGTCCATCGTGTGCTGTCCACCACCCTCTCGGCCACTGATCTAGATTTGGGTCAGCTGCCTGTGCGTGGCTCACAGCCTAGGGCCCCGCCTGTATGGCTGATGTCCCAGGGCCCGTTCACCCTGTCCTGGGCTCCCACCGTCCGTTTCTATAGTTCAGGCCACCCACCCCCCCGGCCCCCACACACACACGCGAGCCATAGCCTCTGAAGCATGCCCCACACTCCCCACAGCAAAAACGCTAGTGGGCCCCACAGGATTACTGCACCCTGGGCCGCCATTGCTCACCACTTGCTGTGGTGCTATTATGTCCTGTCCCTTAGCGTCTGACCCAGGCTGGGGTCATGGCCAGAGCCAAGAGGAGCATGAGAGGAATGCAGGAGCGTCCTGGGACCCCAGACCTCCTTAGCTGTGAGCTCCTTAGGTGCTCAGGGGGATGGGGCCCCGTGGCCTGTCCTGGTGATGCTGCGCATGGCTGGGACGTTGCAGCCACCAGTGGCCACGCCAGGCAAAGATGCCACCCTCTTCAGAGTGGAGGCAAGAGAGGACGGCGAGGCCCAGGTGGATGGAGTCGTGGCAGGGATCAGACGGGGTTTCCAGCTGCTTCCAGAGGACATCATTGAGGATGTGGAGGTTGTGCCGCATGAGTAACAGCGACAGGGGTCCTCCCTGGAGCTGGAGGAGAAGACGGTGGAGGAGCAGTGCCAGGAAAGGCCTGGAGGCCCGAGTGAGCTCCCGGCACTAGATGTGATGCAGGCACTGGCGACCCTGCAAGTGGAACTGAGCTCTGAGCCTGAGAAAACCTACAGGGCCTACGTTTGGTTCATGTGCAAGAGCCATGAGAGGAGGAAGCGGGACTTGGCTCAGAAGAGTGCCATCATCCAGGGCATCCCTGGCTTCTGGGCCAACGTGGTATCCTTCCTGCTACTCCTTGTGGTCCGCTGCTCAGGAGGAGGGGGAGGTGCAGAGGCAGGAGCAGGAGGAGGGGTGGAGGCGAGGGGGCAGGATGGTGGACCCTGAAGGAAGTGTGGTACTGGGCAATTGGCAGGCTCCAAAGGCACAGCTGAGTAGAGTCCGGGCAGGGCCACACCTGTAAGTGTCGCAGCCATGACCCTGTGTGTCTACTTCAGGCCTGCATCTGAGGAGGAACAGCCTCTAAGTCAGAAATGACCAGAGACAGTACACCAGAGCCGCCTTAGCTGACAGTTATTGTTGTCAAGGTGAATGATTCCTTAAATAACTGAGATATGGGAGTCACACACACACACGCACACACACACAAACCCACAGAACATATGTAGACATACACTAGCCAACCCCAACCCCTTTGCTTTCAGACATGGTTTGTCACAACGATTGTTAGTCCTACCATGTAGGCAGTGACATGCCACTACCCAGCATACACAGGTCTGGGAAATAATAGCTATCAGAAACAGCCCCTGCCTGGGGAATGCAGACCACCTCAGATACAGAACACCACCAGGAACACAGAGCCATGAGCTTGTCTGATGGTATGGCAGGGCCTGAGCTCATCAGTAGTGGCTGGGTAAGCAGAAGTGCCCAGCATCCTTGAAGATGCCTCTTCCCGTGTCCTTCTTCCACCCCAGACTAGGGCTGATGCGCCTGGCTCTTCTGGGCCCAGCATGTGGCGTAAATGGCTCCTTGACCTCAAGCAGATTATGAACCACCCTCAAGTTCCTGTCATGATCAGCGACCAAGATAAAGACTTTCTCAGCTACATGATCGACTTGAATGTCAGTGAGGGAGACTGAGGACAGGTGGGCATGGGACTTGGTGGGGTGTGGGAGGATCATGTTATCCATGTCCTACACTGTGAGAGTTTGGAGAGGCTTCGTGGAAGCTGTTAATGCCTGCCTGGGAGGCAAGCTGAGGACCCTAGAAGCTTGCACCTTTTCCCTCCTCCCTGTCCTAGCAGGTACAGGTGCGAGCCGTCCACGGTCATGCAGCAAGCTGATCTTTTCCTTTCGAGACCACCCCTATTTCTTGAAAAGAGTGATCATAAAGGAGTATTACCTTGACATCACTGGTAACACGTGAGTCCGGGAATGATGATTGTGGGTGTGCAGGGGTGTGGATGATCCACCTCTGGGATCCACACCCATCTCCCCTCTCTTCCTGCAGGGTATAGGGGACATCGTTCCACTCCAGTCCGTTGGTTCTGGGACTTTGAACAGGGAGCACCAGCTGCAGGCTGGACACCAGGAGCCTTAACTTTCTCAACTGGTTGTCAGGCCACAACTGCCCAGAATCAAACAGGATTGCTGAGGTGGTATTGTTTTGGTCCTGCATACAGTTGATGATTGTTGTTGGAGTTCTTGGCTGCTCGTGTGAGGGTTCAGATCCTGGTCAGCCCAGGGATAAGCTTGCTCAGCAGCAAAGTGTTGCCAGCAGATTATCAGCGAAGACCAGTGGGATGATCTCCTGAAGGACTACCCCAGGAGAGAAGATTTTTCCATGACAGAAACACGTGTGGTGAAGGGGTCTGGAGGTGGGCCATGAAGGGACAGCCTTGTGCTAGCCGGGACATTGTCCTTTCCCAAATGGGCTTGCTCAGTCTCATGCACGCTGGCTGCGGAGTCTGAATTTGGGCCACGCATGTAGCAAGTGGCCTGCTGAGACTGGGGGCTTGGGGATTCAGTGTGTCTGTGAGTGAAGCAAGTCCCCTCAAATCAGTTGTGGTTGCAGAGTTGAGAGTGCTAGGTGATACTATTAGAGGCAGGGTGAATTAAGTTCCTTTGTCAGAATCATCCTTCCATGGGTCCTTCCATCTCCTGGCCTCCTGTTGCTCACTGAGTTTGAGATTGCCTGTGCCTTACACTCCCGCCCCTTACCCTGGGAAGGCCTAAAATTGCAAGGGCGTCCTCTCCGGGGTCCCAGTGCACCTGTGTGCTGACTTTGGGATCTTCTGTGAAATTCCACATCCACCACTTGGTGGCTCAGCACCACCACACATGCTGCGCTGGAAGCGGCTTCAGGCTGCCTTGGGAAAATACGGAAGAATTCGTGGAGAAGGTGAACAGGGAGCCCCAAGGGCAGGACATGGTGCCTACTGTCGCCATCTCCGCCATTGCTGGCCTCGGTCGCCTTCACCTCCTGAAACACCTATGTTCGTTATTTGCATTTGTGTCCCCGTGCTGAGCGTGTGTGTGTATACACACGTGCTTATTTGTGCTGCCTGTGTGTGTGTGTGTGTGTCCAGCCCAGGGCAGAGGCAGAGATGAAGGCGGCAGGAGAGGAGGTGCTGAGCAACCAGAAGAGGAATCATGAGGCGACCAGGCTGAAGGTGGTCAGTCGCCGTATCTCTGCATTGACCCTGCCCAGGATGGGAACGAGGAAAGGATGGCCAGTGATAACTCCAGACTGTGGCTCCAGATATCTGCAATTAGACCAGATACAAAACATGCTCATCAGTTCTACCGTGTTGTTGTGTGTGTTTGGATCAGGAAAAGGGTTTCACGGTCTAAGGATTCACACAGAGCAAATCACGTGGGGTGGGGCTTTGAAACCACTGCCTGTGGAGCCCTCAGTGTGTGGGGCCACGGGCTGGCCTCTGGAAATGATGGACGTGCCTATGGCAAGACCCGGGATGGTGAGGCTAAGGTCCTGCCGAGATGGGCAGAGAGCTGAAGGAGAAAGAGTCACAGATTGCCTGCTGCACTGGAGACTTGTTCCACACACATGTGACAAGGAGAACTGGGAAGGTCCTGGGCCAGTGCTGCCCCAGATCAGCCCAGCAGCCAGCACACGCCCTCCCTGAGGGTGGCACACACTGGCACGGTATGACACAAAACATGAGATGTGCTAGAGTATGCTGTATCTGCAAAACCACAGGCATCCTAGGAGAGACATGCTGTGAGCGTGGCATGCCTCCAGGCACTTCCAGCCTGCCTCCCTGGCAGTGCCCAAAGGCGAGGAAAGCGCAAGTGGGCTTACCTGTGTGACCCTATGCCGGGATATGCCTGTGAGGGAGGGAACAGAGAAAAGACAAGGGCGGTGGGTAAACTGCATGTCCCAAGGGACCCCAGGAGAGGGAGACAGAGAAGCCCCTGGCACAGTTCAGGGCCTGCTGGTTTTCAGGGTCCAGACTCTAGGCAGTAGCGGTCCTGCCAAAGATACCCCATGGTCCACGCTGAAAGTTCTGACATGAATTCCTTCTTTTCTTTGGGGTCTTGCCCCAGGCTTTGGGGGCCTGAAGGGCAAAGGTGCACGTCTGCACCTGAAGGAGGATTCTGGTAGTCTTGCTCAAGCAGAGTCTCTGATTGTGTTGTAGGGGATCTGCACCCAGGTGACACTCAGAGGGATGCTGCCTTCCAGGTGACCGTCTTGGATGTCCCTGGGCCCAACCGGGCACTGGCTGCCTTGGCAACAGGTGCTGTGTAGGGAAGCAGGGATGCATGACTGTAGGGAGTCCGACCTGGGCCTAATGAGAGCAACTGAAAGAGAGCCTTGGCATTTAGCAAATCACTGAGGCATGGGTGGTTCAAGCCCTCTTGGTCCATTTCAGATAGTAACACTGCTTTCTGTCCAACGGAGGCATTAGCTCTGGGCCCAGAAACTGCAGGTTTCCCAGGGCATCATCCGTTGGGGGACTCCATGTGCATGGGTAGTGTTAAACACAAAGGAAGATGTGTAGGGATGCCACCTTACTTTTATGGCCTCCAGTTCCATTCTTGGTATCGGAAGAGACCCTGTATCCATGTGCACCTTCTTCACAACCTTGCATCAGACCCAGGCCTGTCACAGTCTCTGGGGGCTTTTGGAGGCTCAGGCGTTTCTGGCCTTTTCCTGCTACGTGGAGATAGCACGTGGGGGCACAGGCAGATGGTGCACACAGAACGCTACACAGATAGGAAGAACAGGGGGCCTCATTCAGAATGCTGGGGGCTGTAACGGGTGGTAGGCTAGCAAGAGGGGCACAACATTGACAAGGAATGACCTAGATAGGGGCACACCGAGAAAGCAGTTCTTCAAGTCAGCTGAGCTCAGAGGTCCTTGTTTTCTGGTCCCCTGAAGGAATGCACAGGCAATGGATCAGGCCAACGTGACTGGTACTGTGAAGCTGTCCAAGGTGATGGGAGAATGCAGAAGGCAGGCACATGTTATACAGCTGTTCATGCCAAGAACTTCCAACCCTGCCCGCTGCTCTGCAGGCCAGTCCCTGTCAATAGCAAATGCCAAGGTTTTGGAACCTTTGAGGATAAGGCACAGAGGTAGAAGTGTAACATGACATGATCGATGAGCAAGTGAGAAAACAAGGACAAAGACATGTGGGTGCTTACCAAAATTCACGTTCCTGAAAAAGAAAGCTTGTACTTCGGCATATGGACAGGTTTCCTCTCAGCGATGTTACTGTGTACACACATAGGGTTGTGCACATGTGCGCGCAGAAATTTGAGTGCTTACCAAAATTCATGTTCCTGGAAAAGAAAACTGTACTTCTGCATATGGACAGGTTTCCTCTCAGTGATGTTACTGTGTTCACCCATACATTTGTGCACATGTGCGTGCGGACATTTGAGTGCTTGCCAAAATTCATGTTCCTGGAGAAGAAAACTTGTACTTCTGCATATGGACAAGTTTCCTCTCAGGGATGTTACTGTGTACACGTGTATGTTTGTGCACATGTGTGCGTAGAAATTTGAGTGCTTATCAAAATTCATGTTCCTGGAAAAGAAAGCTTGTACTTCTGCATATGGACAAGTTTCCTCTCAGCGATGTTACTGTGTACACATGTATGTTTCTGCACATTTGCAGGCAGAAATCCCTGCCAGTTCGCTTGAGAGTATGAGCTATTGCAACTGACCTAGCCAGGTGATAGAAGTTGGACAGCAAAAACATGAAGTTCTTAGGGAAAGGTACATAGTCTCTGGCCAGCAGAAGCACTGAAGCCAGGGAATCGCTCCCCGTTATCTCACTGAGCAAACACGTTCTAAGTGGAATCACAGTCGTGCAGCTAGAATGCCTGGCAGAAAGGAGAGGCAGGAGGAAAGAGCCTGGGGAGTGTGAAGAGGAAAGTCCACTACACCTGCAGTTTATGAAAACTAGAAAATGTACCTAATGTGCTGGGAGGACAAACTGTACTTAATTAATTGACTTATCTAAGAGGATTTCCATCCAAACAGCCAAAAGTGCTTCCTGGTCTCTTCTTGCTGCCTGTAGTAAAACATGAAGGGAATTTTTCTAAAAATTTGGCAATTTTTCAGTCTTTTAAGACGACAGAAGATGTTAAAGTTAATGACTCTCAAGCAAGATCATATCCAGGGCATTGAGATTAGGTGGTCTAAATATAACATTTTACACCACCAACAGGCCAGTTCTTCTTCGTATTATTTTTTATAAACAAAGGTGTTCTAAAGGTGAGTGTGACTGTAAAATTGTTTGGTAAGCCTCAGAAAGCTGGAAGGGGATGCCTCATGGCATTATTTAGTCAGGCCAATACCCTCCAAAGAGTTTAGGGGTGTCACTCCGAGATCCTTTCAGTCACACAGTAAGACTTCTACCAAGGTTCAGGGTGTTATCCCTCAGCTATCTCAGCAGAAAACCAAGACAGAGTAAGCCTTATTATGAAGACATGTGTGATTGTGGCTTTGGAGTGGGGTGCTTTGCCATGAACACCAGTAAGAGTATCAGGAGACACACCAAGGTTTTAAGATAACATATTTAAGTTCAGCTCGGACTGCAAGGACCAGCAATAGTACAAAATAGGAGCTCTGGACTTCTACCTTCTACAAGCAGGAAGCAGGCTAGGGAGACTGTTTCACGTAACCATATACTAGCCACCTTTCACGCAACGGCATCACGTCAGGGGGTAGAGTTAAAAAATCAGAGACTGAAGCCGAGGAAGTTTCCAGGCCTTAAATACTAATCAAAGGACTGCCCACAAGAACCCATGGGATTTCACAACTGCTACTATTGACTCCCATCTCCCCTCCCCTTTCTGGAACAGGAGTGTCTATGAAGGTTATCTATGCCCCAACATACCACCACTGTATGTCGGCTGTGAAAGGGAGCAGATTTACTCATCTCTTTTGCTCACACATCCTCAGGTCTAGAGGAACTACACTTGTATAATTTGAACTGATGTGTTGGAGACTTGAGAGGCTCTTGGACTGCAAGGAGATCAAACCAGTCAATCCTAAAGTAGATCTCTCCTGCATATTCATTCGAAGGACTGATGCTGAAGCTGAAGCTCCAACACTTGGGCTACCTGATGCAAATAACTGACTCTTTGGAAGAGACCGTGATGCGGAAAAAAATGAAGGTAGGAGAAGGGGACAGCAGAGGATGGGATTGTTGGATAGCATCATCGACTCAATGGACTTGAGTCTGAGCAAGCTCCTGGAGTTGACGGACAGGGGAGCCTGCAGGGCTGCAGTCCATGGGGTCGCAAAGAATACGACACAACTGAGCAACAGAACACTTGAGATACTGTACACGTGGACCCTGATCCATAGCTGGACCTGACTTAGACGACAAGGTCCTGAACTTCAAGTTAATGCTATAACAGATAAATCGTTTGAAAGCATTGGCAGGAAAATGCATTTTGGACATACAAGCATGTAAACAGTTTCCGGCCACCTGTGTACCACGCGGTTTTAAACTATGTCCACGGTTCCTTCCTTCTCCCCTTCACATGTGTGGTGGACTTAGTGGCTCACTTCTCATGTTAGAATATTGTAGAAACGAACAATGAAGCGTCTGAGACTAGGTCATAAAAGGCACTGCAGCCTCCTTGCTCATCCTCTTGGATCACTCACTCTAGAAGCCAGCTTAGTCATATCTTGGGAACACTCACGTAGCCCTGTAGAGAGGCCCATGTGAAAGAACCGAGGCTTTCTCCCAACAGCCAGCAAGCAAACTGGTTTCAACAGCTATGTGAGTAAGCCATCTTGGAAGGAAATCCACCGGCGCATGGCAAGGCTTCAGAGGATGGCAATCTCATGAGACACTGAGCCACAACACTCAGCTGAATTACTCCTGGATTCCCAACTTTCACCAGCAGTATGAAACTATATTGTTTCAAGCTGCTAGTTTTGGCTAATTGGTTATGCAGCACTCGTTCATTAATGCACTGCCAACTTTGGGCAATGCCTTTATTCAGGGCTGCCTGTCCATCTAGTCCAATCTAATCCAGAATCTGCTACTTCACTTTAGAAAACACAGCCCACCCTTGATTTGACCACCCTCAGTATCAGATCAAATATCATTTCACTCACCTGAATATCTTATCAGCCTTGCCTAGCCTCAGCAATGATCCTCTCAGTTGAGCCAGAATCCACCCTCACCCTTATAGTCCTCTTAATAAGTTTCCGTCCACTGACACCCATTCTGTTATTGTTGTCCAATGCTTTTCAGTCTCCCATCTCTGTTTGTAATCCCATGGACCCACCCTGTTCCTTAGCTATAAATCCCAGCTGCATCCCTGCTGGAGTCAGACATAAGCTCAATCTCTCTCCCATGTTATAATACCCCACTGTAGTACTCTTACCTTGAATCAAGTTTTCCTTACCACCTTTCGGAAGTGTTATGAATAATTTTTTAACATTGCCAAGTTCTGTTAGTAAGGATAATTCTCAAAGGAATATAGTTTTATACCTTACTCTCTATACTATATTCATTTGGGGGAACAAATATCTAAAATTAAAACATTTTATGTTTTCACCACACAAACAGAAAATATCTTTGAAACTACATTTACATATCTTAAAACATGTAGGAATCTGAAAAGGATGTGTGTATAGACATGTCAGTGTATACACACACATACCCTCAGAGCTCCAAGGAAAACTTAATTCTCAGCAAACGATAAATTAAAACATTCAGCCTGAAAATAGTGAAATCTTTGGAATCAACTTGCCAAAAATCTTAGACAATGAAATTTTAATTAAAAACCATGTATACATAAAAATATTTGGGATTCAGACAAAATTGCTAAATAAAGATAGGTCAATCCCTAAACCATCTATGAGAAAAAAAAAAAAAAAAAAAAGAAATCCTCAGTATCATGTAATAACCTATAACGGAAAAGAACCTACCAAAGAATAGATACGTATCTGCATAACTAAATCACTCTGATATACATCTGAAATTCAAGACTGTAAATTTAATACATTAGCAGAGAAAAAAATTGTAAAGAAAGCTTCTAAAATACAAAGTTACAAAGGAAAAAATCCTAAAGAATGTAGAAAGTATATATGAATTGAAACAAAAATAGAAAACAACAAAAATAAACCTTGTTGGGATAATAAAGCAAGAGCTGCTTCTTGGAAAAAGAAAATCAGAAACATTGATACAACGCTGGGAAATCTAATAAGGGGACAAGGAGGTTAATTATGGGATTCTGAGAGGATAATATTCAACTCTGAGTGGAATTACATTTGTTTCAGGAAAGGTCCAGTCAAGCAAAAACCTGGAGAAGGAAAGGGAAGGAAAGAAAGAGGAAGAGAGACAAGGGAACAAAGCAAGAAAAAGAAAGGAACGAACGGAGAACGAAAGAAAAGTAAATGTCTCAACAAATGTTGTAAACTATCCAATCAAACAATTCTCTTCAAGATCTAAAAACAGAAACAGAAATTTATTAAGCCAGATACTCACTGCTTTTGATGGTACTCAGAACAAGAAAGCCCATTTACACATCACTATTTAGAAGCTCAGAACTGGCCAACACCAATACGATTATTTAAAAAAATAAAAATATGCCATGTTATTTGTAAAAAGACAGACAGCAGAAATAATTTTTTAAAAATTATTTCTACAAATACTGATTTTACTTACAATGTTTGGCAACATTAATAAAATAATAAATTTTTCCCAAAAGAACAAGCACAGCAGACAAGGAAATTCACAAAGGGCAGTAACAAGATAGTAATGTTGACAGATCTTCAATATAGTCGTAAAGAAAACAAAGTGTCATTGTGTGAACAAAATATAGAGGTATCAATAGAAAAACAGAGGAAGCTCCTGAAAGAACTCAACTCACTATTAACTATCTTTTATTTGCAGGCACAGAATCTGACTCAAGTTAAATCTAAGAAGCAAAGCCCTGAGGTTATTATCTCTTCGTTTGTGTGTGTGTGTGTGTGTCTGTGTGTGTGTGTGTGTGTGTGTGAAAATTTAGGAAATTTAGGCTGGAGAGGGAAGAAGAGGATAGAGACTTCAAGTGCCTTGAAGGAGGAGGAGGAAAGAGAGGGGGTTGGAGATTTGATTGTGTTATTTGAACAGCATTGGTGAAGCTCAAACAAGGGAGGTAGCAAGCCATGCAGGCCTACGGGAAGAGCATTTCCCGAAGAACAGCACTTGCAGTCTCTGGATCGGGAAGAAATGGAATTTGATGGAGGAAAACCAAGGCCAGTGTTGTCAAAAAGAGTACATTCGTGGGGAAAAGAGTAGAGTAGAAGGACAGAGAATGGAAGAGAGGAAGCAGTCAGGGACCATATTGCTGGAACCTTTTAATTTGGCAATAAATACAACTTGTCCTCCTTAGGAGCATACTTCACAACAACTAACAGTAACAGTGTTGATAATACTCAGCAACAATAAAAACACATAACTAAAACATTTCGTATTTTTTACTACAGAAATCGAAGAAAGGAGATAAGAATGCAATAGTCTGTGTATTTATTTATACACAGAGTTTTCACCTGAGACCAGAATACACACACACTCTTTATACAACTAAAAGTGGTTTAAGCTGACACTCAGCAAAGTGCTTGGGCCCAAGTAAACTAACTGGAAAGGCCTAGTAAAATATTCAAAGTGCAAATAAACCAATCAAGCTTCGAGTAAATAAACACAATTTATTTGAATTTGAATTTACACTCAGGAAATTACCTAAAATGGAGACAATAGACTCACTACAGCTTAATCATCTGTAGTCCTTCCTCTTCAGTTCTGAGAGGGATGCTAACCCCTTGGTGATTATCACTTTCCAGCATTTTGGGAAAGCTTAGAGGACTTAAATAAATTGAGGAGTGGGGAGAGTGGGGAGAGACAAAGAGGAGGAGAAAGGAAGAGGAAACGGAGAGATTGCTCCTGGCATAGGTCTACAGACAGGATCCCAGCTTCCTTGAATGGTGCACAGAGACCGCTAGCTATCTGTGCCAGAAGTGGAGAAGGGGTGACATTCAACTCCAGGAGGAGACTCAACTCCAAGGACCTACAGAGGCAGCCAAGTGTGCTGATGTTCAGGAACCAATACTTAGAGGGTACCCCACAGGTCTGTGAAAGAGCCCTTGGAGACCGCAAGAAAAAAAGGTTTCCACAAGTATAATCACAGATTAGATGGTTGGCGAGATTAGAGGAAGGATAACTCTATGACCTGATAATTACTGAAATACATGAGACAATTCTTGCACATCAGACTGTGTCAAGAAAGACTGAAACTCAATTAGTTTGATACAATGGGAAATTACACACACCAAGAATTAGCTGTTAACGCTACTACATTTGTGTCCAAGGCAA
Organism: Budorcas taxicolor; assembly: GCF_023091745.1. Classification (NCBI taxonomy): domain Eukaryota; kingdom Metazoa; phylum Chordata; class Mammalia; order Artiodactyla; family Bovidae; genus Budorcas; species Budorcas taxicolor. Next base: position 8,814,636 of record NC_068936.1, on the reverse strand, counting down.
GATAAGATACAAAACTGAAATCTTCACATGTTCAACTAGGGTAAGACACATGTAACTGGAAAATATAAGGAAGAGTTCTAAAAAGGGTTTAATCACCCTGGACTATTTTTATCCGCCATATTTACTATTCTTGGACAACTCCATTGTAGCTTAAGGGTAAGAGAACTCAATTTAGCCCAATTCAAAAGCTGAACAGATTTCCTGTGTTTGATCCTTTGCAGTTAAAACTATGGGTCCAGCACAAATCAAAGTGGACGTCAAGGCTCTCTTTCCTTTGGGAATTTTAACTTGCTTCGCTACTGTGTCTGACACAGATATGCCTACCTCATTGGGACTACAGGCCAGCCAACTGGCAAAGGGGACGCAATGAATCAAATTCCCCTTTTGATCACTCAACAGGAGGTCCACAGGCACCAGGTCTCATTCTATTAACTATCTCTGCTTCTCCAACTGCAGTCAGTGATACACAGGGCCTGCTTGATGCTTGCAAGGGTCTCTCAGCAAACACAGGCATTTTAACCGTTGGCTTCCTTGAGATGTCCCTGGGCTAGGTAAACGCACTCTGAGACAGTGTTCCTTCTACCTTGGCTCTATGCCGGGAGTGAATGTATGCCTCTTCCTCAGCTGGGACAAGAAGCCACAGCTCTTCACTGATTAAATCCCGTGTCTGGTCCAAACTCACATCATAGCTTCTCCATCAACTTCTCCACTGCACGCTTTCAGAGCCAGGTTATCTTCGATCAGCCCAAGAGGCACTTCAGAGAGTGACATTCAAATCTGGCTATATAGCTGATACTGAGAACTTCAAGGCATGAAAACAGTTGAAAATTACGTTGCTAAAACACTCTACAGATTATATGTATACTAGAGCTTTCGAACTTACAAGTAACATCAGCTACCGAAATAGGTTCTTATTTTTCCTTTCTCCACTTCTCTCATTCTCTCTCTCTCACACACACGTGCACACAATCTTTTTACATGTTAAGACAATTATATGAAAAACAGATAATAGACTTTTAAATAACATCTCAATACACAGATCAAACGACACTGTACTTCCTGTATTTAAAACAAAATCACATAAATTACCCATCGGTTTCCCTATATTTGATATTATTGAATAATGCTATAATCTGATCTTTTTGGTTTTAATGGGGTTTTTAACTTTGACTGAAATACTTGCTTCAGACTTACTGAAAGCAGAATTAACTTTTTTCTTCTTTTTTTGACCTCCTACTTTTAGATTTGGGGGGTGATGATTCAAAATCAGATGTGTTCACGGTAATGGACGCTACTTCCACCAATCCTGGTTGAAGGGGTTCCAGTGATACCTGAATAACAATTTTTGTTTCAGGAGACAATCCTTCTAGCTGCTTAGGCTTCTTAAACATTTGATGACACTGGGTCTTGTGCTCCCTTTCCTCTTTGGAAGTTAAAAACTGTAGCCGACATTTGGAACACTGGCGAAAACTCTTTTCCCAGTGCCCTCTATGATGACGTCCGTAGGCTGTTGCAGTTTTAAAAATTTTGAGACAAAACGGGCAAAGTAAATTCTTAGTGTTACCACGGTATGCTCTGAAATGTGCATCCACATCTGCAAAAAATGATGATCTGTAACTGCAAACCTGGCATACATAGGGCATTTCACCAGGCTTATGATTGTCTTTCATGTGCTCTAAGAGAACCTGATCTGTCTCAAAGGACAACTCACAGATGCGACAGACTGCGGAGGGCCCCTGGGGAGTGTGGACACTTTCAATGTGACACTGCATCTGGAAGGGAGTAGGAAACTGGCGGAGGCAGTGCCGGCAGGTGGTGTGGGTTTTCCAGCTGTCACCTCTCTGCCTCTCAAGTTCCAAATGGTGCTTCATGTGATTCATAAACTTGACATTTTTTAGAACTTTCAAGCAGCTGAGGCATTTAAACGCTGTGTGGGTCTTCGGTTCTGGCTGCCCAACTCCTATATGCTCTCCATAGTAGAAGTCACCAAGTAACACAATCAGCTTTCCTTCTGTGGGATCACCAATTTTGTTTGGACTTGCTAAACTTGCAAAATCAGTTTTTGTCAGTCCATTTTCCCCTAAAGGTCTTACAGGCTTGCAATGACCATTGTCCTTTGGAAAAGGTGTTGGACAAGGTTCTCCATTCTGAACATGGCTTAGTGAGGTATGGACACGGTCTGGTGTGCTTTGCTGAGTGGTCACTGTATGAAAAATACCTGAAAGGGACAAAGCTAAAGAATGTTCCCCTATAATGCCATCACTGAGCTTAGGCCTTATGGGATTTCTGCTATTTGTTTCACAAGTGGAAAGTACCTTTGAGACATGAGGACTTTTATTCATATCTCCTGCAGAAACCACTCTTTCTACTGGATGCTGCAATGAACTTGTGAAGGTAATCAAAGAAGAACATGACTCCTTTGAAAAGCACTTCGGCACTCTTTGTGGTGAAATACTTTTATAATCAGCTTGAGATGGAGGTTCAATAATAATAGGACTATCTGTTGATCTTGATTCAGAGTCAGAAACTGGCAAGACAGTCTTTGCTTCTGATGTAGGAGTCACATGACTAACAGGCTGTAATTTGTCAGCGTTACCTTTCCTGAAGTGACCATACCTTTTTCTCCTTGAACAAGAACCTGGGGTATCTCTGCTCAGTACGTTTGAAACGACTGGTTTTGAAGCTGAGCTCATCCCAACAAAGATCACGTCAGCATCTTCATTTACAAGTTCCACTCCGACCAAGATCACTTCATCATCATCATCATCTGCTTGTTTGGTTTCTCCCTCCCTTTTCCGTACTTCTGGCTCTTGTTCTTCTTCACGTAACATACATTGTAGTTCCATATTTTGAGTACATTTTTATTCTTAGAGGGTGCGGCCACAAGTCCCAGTGCTTCCTTTATACAAACTGCCACCTAAGTATAAACATACTACATATTAGTTAAGTACAGAAAAATGGGCTATTTGATTATCTCCAAAACTCTAGAGTAGTTTTAAACATCCTTATCTTACAGACAAAGACACCGAGTGTCAACGAGACTCAGTGACAGCTGAAAAACCTATGACTACAAGTCTACATGGCTCTAGAATCATAAGCTTTGTCCCACGTTCACTTTAACCTCTTCTATTTAAAAAAATAAAGAAAAAAAAAAAAACCCAAAAACCCACCACGACTGATCATTAGGTGAAATCACATGTAAAGGACGAGTATTTTTACAAAAGCACTGTTGTACAGCGTTCAGAAACATGGACTTTGGAGTCAAAGAAGATTAAGTTGGAATTCTAAGTTAACCACACACCAGTTGCATCTTCTTGGGCAAATTTATAACTTTTAAAGGTGTTTCTGTCTCTTAAAGACAAACATGCTTATTTCTTAGACTTAAGGTTACCAGCTCTTTTTAAAAGGCATCGGCTATTCAAGGGCATCTTGTTTTGTAGTAAAATTTGAAGAAAATGTATCTTAAATGCACATTACACCTGATTCACAAATTCTAATTTCATAAATATTAACAAAGAAAATAGGTAGCAAATTCAAAGTATAATCTATCTATACCTAGTTAACAAACAGCATAATTCAATGTCAAGCACTTAACACAGGCCTAGGAAATTGAGAATGAGCTGTCTTGATAGTCTTACCCCAATTCCACACTGATATATCCTAAATTTCTCCCTCTAATCCTGGCTAAACTTAAATCCAACAATGCTTCATCCTTCACGCCACAGGTCTCTTCCCCATATAGCAGGCAAAGTGATGCCAGTATTTCTCTCAAACCAATATCAGACAGAGACATCACACACAGACACACACATACACACACACACACACACACACCCGATATCCCTTATGAATACAGGTGAAAGAATCTTCAACAAAATACTGGCAAACAAAATCCAACAACATATAAAAGAGATTGTATACCATGATCACATGGGATTTAGGGAGGTATGCAAAGTTGGTTCATTATATGAAAGTCACTCAACATTATGCCATTTTAAAACAATGAAACAAATAACACATCTGCCTGAAGAAAAAGCATTTCCCTGAATCTAGCACCTTTTCAGAACCGGGCTTAAAAGAACACTTAATAATTAAGAACAGAAGAGAACTTTCTCAATCGAAGGGCACCTGTAAAAAACCCACAGCTAACATCATACTTAAGAATGAAAAACTGAAAGCTTTCCCTCTAAGACTGGGGAAAACACAAGAAGTCTATTACACACTTTGGCTCAACATTATACTGGCAGTTCTATAACCAGAGCAATCAGGTAACAAAAGAGAAATGTTGCTGTTGTTTAAAAAACAAAAACAAAAAAAAAAAAAAAAGAAAACAACCAGCCTTCAGAATGGAAAGGAAAAAGTCAAAGTATATTGGAGATAACATACTTTTGTATATAGAAAATCTTGAAAAAAACACAAGTATTAAAATTAATATAAAGCTTGCAGAATAGAAGACAAATATTTTAAAAGTCAATCACATTTTATACAGTAGAAACAAATGTTGTTAAGTAAATACCTGAATCTACACTAGCATTAAAAAGAATACTTAGGAAGTCAGAAAGAGAAAGACAATATATTCTTTGGAATGGCTGAGTAATACTCCATTGTGTATATGTACCACAGCTTTCTGATCCATTTATCTGTTGATGGACATCTAGGTTGTTCCATGTCCTGGCTGTTATAAACAGTGCTGCGATGAACACTGGGGTCCATGTGTCTCTTTCAATTCTGGTTTCCTCAGTGTGTATGCCCAGCAGCGGGATTGCTGGCTCATACGGCAGTTCTATTTCCAATTTTGAAAGGAATCTCCACACTGTTCTCCATAGTGGCTGTACTAGATTGCATTCCCACCAACAGTGTAAAAGGGTTCCCTTTTCTCCACACCCTCTCCAGCATTTATTGCTGGCAGACTTTATATGAATCAATTCTAATGACAAGGTTGAAACTGGAGCCGATTATACACAGTGAAGTAAGCCAGAAAGAAAAACACCAATACAGTATACCAACACATATATATGGAATTTAGAAAGATGGTAATGATAACCCTGTATGAGAGACAGCAGAAGAGACACAGATGCTTAGAACGGAATTTTGCACTCTGAGGGCGCGGGTGGGGTGGGATAATTTGGGAGAATGGCACTGAAACATGTACACTATCATGTAAGATAGTCGCCAGTCTATGTTCCAGGCAGGATACAGGATGCTTGGGGCTAGTGCACAGGGGTGATCCAGAGAGATGATATGGGGTGTGAGGTGGGAGGGGGCGGTCAGGATTGGGAACTCGTGTACAACCGTGGCGGACTCATGTCAATGTATGGCAAAACCAATACACTATTGTAAAATAAAATAAAGTAAAAATAAAAATAAAAAAAAAGAGAAAGACAAATCTTGTATGGTATCACTTACATGGACTCTAAAATATGACACAAATGAACTTATCTATGAAACAGAAACAGACTCACAGACATAGAGAGCAGACTATGTGATTCCCAAGAGGGGAATGGTGGGGCAGGCATAGATTGGGAGCTGGTGATTAGCAGATGCAAACTATAATATATACAATAGACAAACAAGATCATACTGTATAGCACAAGGAACTATATTCGTAATTTGTGATAAACAATAATGGAAAAGGGTATGAAAAAACTGTGTGTGCATATGTGTTGTTTACATATGAAGGAAAGGAAAGGACAACTGTTGGCAAGCACGTACAGAAACTGGATTCTTGTGTGTTACAGATAGATTTTAAAATGGTGCAACTGCTACAGAAAACAGTTTAAAGGCTCCTCGAGAAACTAAAAACTAGAGCTGGCACATGATTCAGCAATTCCACTTCAGGATATAAATTCAAAAGAAGTTAACATGGGGTCTTGGGATATCTGCACAGCCGTGCTCACAGCAGCACGAAGCACAACAACTATGAGGTGGAAGCATCGAAATGTCCATCAAATGTGATAGATACATACAATGAAATATTATTTAGCCATATAAAGAAAATTCTGTCACATGCTACAACATGCATTATCATTTCACACATCAAGCCAAATGAAATAAGCCAGTCATACAAAAAGACAAATACTGTAAGTTTCTACTTGTATGAAATAGCTAACATAGTCAAGTAATCGAAAGGAAACAAAAAAGAACGACGGAGTCCATGGTCTAGGTCAACAACCAAGAAAAGAGGAGTTGCTGCTTAATGGGACAGGTGATGGGTACAGAGTTTTGATTTTGCAAGATGTAAAGGTGTAGAGATCTGTTTCATAACAATGTGATAAGGAAGTCCCTGGTAGTTCAGAGGTTAGGACTCCACAGTTTCCTATCAGGGGCCTGGGTATGATCCTCAACCAGGGAACTGTCATTCAAGCTGCATAGCACAGCTAAAACAACGACAATGACAACAAAACAACACTGTGACTATGTGTGTGTATATGTGTTAGTCACTCAGGTGTGCCCAACTTTGCATCCCCATGGACTAAAGCTCACCAGGCTCCCTTCTCCATCGGATTTGCAGTGGCTTGCCATTTCTTTCTCCAAAAGGCTGATGAAAGTGTGTGAAATACTTAGCATGCAAAAATGGTTAAAATGGTAAAGATTTAAGTTAGATGTTTTCTACAACAATTAAAAAAAGAAAAGCATTTAACAACCAGGAAAAGAATTTGAATAGACATTTCCGACTCTTTGCAACCCCATGGACTGTAGCCTATCAGGCTCCTCCGTTCATGGGATTTTCCAGGCAACAGTGCTGGAGTGGATTACCATTTCCTGCTCAAGGCGATCTTCCCGACTCAGGAATTGATCCCGGGTCTCCTACATTGCAGGCAGACACTTTCCCTTCGGAGCCACCAGGGAAGCCCCTAGCAAAATGTAAAGCAGTCTCACTGAGATACTACTTCACACCCATACTACTTCACACCCAATCAAAATGACGAGTAATAACAAGTGCTGCAGAGGATGTGGAGAAAAGGAATCTTCAGATATTGTTGAGGTAATTGCTGTAAATGGTACAATCACTCTTGCAAAAGTGGTTTGTCAGTACTTCAAAAATTAAATATAGAGTAGCCATATGATCAAGGAATTTCCCTCTTTTGTATATATCCACAAACACTGAAAATGTTCAGTCCATGCAAAATCAGTGTTCACAGCAACATTACTCACTATAGCCACAAAGAGTACACCATCCACGTATTATCCATTCATTGACGAATGGATAAACAAACTGTGGTATACGCTCAAAATGGACGGCATAGAAGCCATTTACCATATTCATTACCATATTCAGCCATAAAAATAAAACAAAAACATTCACTGCTATACAGCCATGAAATGGAGGAATCTTGAAAGTACACAAACGAGGGGACTTTCCTGGAGATCCAGTGTTTAAGACTCTCCACAGGTGCCATCCCTGGCCTGGGAACTAAGATCCCACATGCCACAGAGCTAAATAAATAAATACTGAAAAAGAAAATATGACATCTGAATCAAGCCAGACACAAAGGTCACACTTTGTATGTGGGAGAACTGTAGGTGGAAGAGAAGCAGGAAAGAGAAGCACTCTGTAATCCAAGTGAAACATTTTTTTCAGGGAGGAGGAAATGAACTAGTCTGATAAAGGATGCCAATAAATTAAGTAAGATAACAACTAAAAATTGACCACGGAGTTAAACATTTGAAATTCACCTGTGGCCTTGACAAGAGCGGCTTTAAAGGAATATGAGAGAACTCGAGATAACAAAGTCTAGAAACAACTCTGCAGAGATCTATAATAAGCAAACATGAAAAAAAAGCAGCAGAAGCAGGATGTGTCACCCAAAGATGGATTTTTAACGACAGGTCACATTATAGTCAGTCTGTTTGCTGATGGGAACCATCCAGAGAAACAGAAAACTTAATCCAGAACAAAGAGGAGACTTGCTAGAAGATCAAGAAATGAGTAGGTCTAGAACTGAGTACATCAAGAATTGAGTAGATCAAGCCAGAGAGCACACAAGCTGGAGAAGGCAATGGAAACCCACACCAGTACTCTTGCCTGGAAACTCCCACAGATGGAGGAGCCTGGTAGGCCGCAGTCCATGGGGTTTCGAAGGGTCGGACACGACTGAGCGACTTCACTCTCATGCTTTGGAGAAGGAAATGGCAACCCACTCCAGAGCTCTTGCCTGGAGAATCCCAGAAAAGGGGGAGCCTTGTGGGCTGCTGTCCATGAGACCGCATAGTCGGACACGACTCAAGCGGCTTAGCAGCAGTAGCGGCACACAAGAAGGGTACACAAGCCAAATAATTTGCTCACATTGACAGAGCTGAGGTCATATGAAACAAAAGGCTGGCATGGTGGATTAATGGGTACGGTAACCAGCCTTCAAGTGAATCGAATCTCCTGATATTCCCACCCCTGTGTAGTTCTCTCTCAATCTATCACAGGGTTGACCTGGGAGACTAAGCAAATACACAAGTGAAGATGTGTAACATCTGAAAGAAGACTCTGCACTTTATCATGGGTGCAAGTGCTTTCCTGAATCACTCATTCTGAGAAAAGACAGCAGCCTCCACAAGAGAAGCCCCTTGGAGAGGCCCACAGAAGGAGGAACTGAGGCTTCATGAGTACAGACAAGTGAGAGAGCTTAGATTCAACAAGCTAAGTCTTCAGAGGTGGCCAAGCCAGACAAAAGCTTGACTACTACCTCAGGAGAGATCCTAGGCCAAGAGATAACAAGTGTGAAGTTCTTTCAAACTATTCAATTTTGAGATCATATGTACAACACAAACATTTCAAGTTATAATACCATTCACATCATACTTACACACAGAAGAGTTCTCCTATAAATATAGCAAAAATTAAACACACACACACACACACACACACACACACACACACCAATCCAAAGCACCGAAACACAGGAGTTGCCTGGCAGTCCAGTGGTTTGGTTAGGACTCAGTCCTCTCACTGCCAGGATCCTGTGTTCGATCCCTGGTTGGGGAACAAATATCCTATGAAGCCACATGTTGTGACCAAAACAAAACATGCTGTGAAGTTCAAAGCTGTACCAGCAAGATAAGTATACAACACAGCTGTAGGCACAAGTTGCTGGGCATAGAGCTACCTATGATCTTGTTTACTCGCATGAAATGAACTCAGATGGTGCCTCGCCCCCATCCAGTAGAGTTCACTTACTTAATGAAATAAAGCCCTTAAGGGTACAGAAATGAGCAAGTAATCTCACGTGAACATGTTAAATCACAGGACATTGTCTCTGAATGAACCACTTGATTCATTTATTCATTTGGCCATGCTGCTTGGCTTGTGGGGTCCCGGTTCCCTGACCAGAGATTGAATCCAGACCACTGCAGTGAAAGCCCAGATTCCTAATCACCAGGCCACCAGGGAACCCCCCCACCTGCATTGCTTTGCTTTCCTAGCTAAAAATTTAGGATATGTGCATTCCCAATTTTAGCCTCACCAAGTGGTAGGAGTTAGCTCTACACAGCTTAAGACCCATGGTGCTCTTACTTTTTTTCTTTCAAGTGTGTGTGTGTGTGTGTGTGTGTGTCTGTGTGTGTGTGTGTGTCTGTGTATGTGTGTCTGTGTGTCTGTGTTTTTTTAATTTTTGCTATATTTATAGGAGAACTCTTCTGTGTGTAAGTATGATGTGAATGGTATTATAACTTGAAATGTTTGTGTTGTACATATGATCTCAAAATTGAATAGTTTGAAAGAACTTCACACTTGTTATCTCTTGGCCTAGGATCTCTCCTGAGGTAGTAGTCAAGCTTTTGTCTGGCTTGGCCACCTCTGAAGACTTAGCTTGTTGAATCTACGCTCTCTCACTTGCCTGTACTCATGAAGCCTCAGTTCCTCCTTCTGTGGGCCTCTCCAAGGGTCTTCTCTTGTGGAGGCTGCTGTCTTTTCTCAGAATGAGTGATTCAGGAAAGCACTTGCACCCATGATAAAGTGCAGAGTCTTCTTTCAGATGTTACACATCTTCACTTGTGTATTTGCTTAGTCTCCCAGGTCAACCCTGTGATAGATTGAGAGAGAACTACGCAGCGGTGGGAATATCAGGAGATTCGATTCACTTGAAGGCTGGTTACCGTACCCATTAATCCACCATGCCAGCCTTTTGTTTCATATGACCTCAGCTCTGTCAATGTGAGCAAATTATTTGGCTTGTGTACCCTTCTTGTGTGCCGCTACTGCTGCTAAGCCGCTTGAGTCGTGTCCGACTGTGCGGTCTCATGGACAGCAGCCCACAAGGCTCCCCCTTTTCTGGGATTCTCCAGGCAAGAACGCTGGAGTGGGTTGCCATTTCCTTCTCCAGTGCATGAGACTGAAGCCGCTCAGGCGTGTCCGACCCTTCGAAACCCCATGGACTGCGGCCTACCAGGCTCCTCCATCTGTGGGAGTTTCCAGGCAAGAGTACTGGTGTGGGTTTCCATTGCCTTCTCCAGCTTGTGTGCTCTCTGGCTTGATCTACTCAATTCTTGATGTACTCAGTTCTAGACCTACTCATTTCTTGATCTTCTAGCAAGTCTCCTCTTTGTTCTGGATTAAGTTTTCTGTTTCTCTGGATGGTTCCCATCAGCAAACAGACTGACTATAATGTGACCTGTCGTTAAAAATCCATCTTTTGGTGACACATCCTGCTTCTGCTGCTTTTTTTTCATGTTTGCTTATTATAGACCTCTGCAGAGTTGTTCCTAGGCTTTGTTATCTCGAGTTCTCTCATTTTCCTTTAAAGCCGCTCTTGTCAAGGCCACAGGTGAATTTCAAATGTTTAACTCCGTGGTCAATTTTTAGTTGTTATCTTATTTAATTTATTGGCATCCTTTATCAGACTAGCTCATTTCCTCCTCCCTGAAAAAAATGTTTCACTTGGATTACAGAGTGCTTCTCTTTCCTGCTTCTCTTCCACCTACAGTTCTCCCACATACAAAGTGTGACCTTTGTGTCTGGCTTGATTCAGATGTCATATTTTCTTTTTCAATATTTATTTATTTAGCTCTGTGGCATGTGGGATCTTAGTTCCCAGGCCAGGGATGGCACCTGTGGAGAGTCTTAAACACTGGATCTCCAGGAAAGTCCCCTCGTTTGTGTACTTTCAAGATTCCTCCATTTCATGGCTGTATAGCAGTGAATGTTTTTGTTTTATTTTTATGGCTGCATATGGTAAATGGCTTCCATGCAGTCCGTTTTGAGCATATACCACAGTTTGTTTATCCATTCGTCAATGTTGGGTAATACGTGGATGGTGTACTCTTTGTGGCTATAGTGAGTAATGTTGCTGTGAACACTGATTTTGCATGGACTGAACATTTTCAGTGTTTGTGGATATGTACAAAAGAGGGAAATTCCTGGATCATATGGCTCCTCTATATTTAATTTTTGAGGTACTGACAAACCACTTCTGCAAGAGTGGTGGTACCATTTTACAGCAATTACCTCAACAATATCTGAAGATTCCTTTTCTCCACGTCCTCTGCAGCACTTGTTATTATTCGTCATTTTGATTGGGTGTGAAGTAGTATGGGTGTGAAGTAGTATCTCAGTGAGACTGCTTTACATTTTGCTAGGGGCTTCCCTGGTGGCTCCGAAGGGAAAGTGTCTGCCTGCAATGTAGGAGACCTGGGATCAATTCCTGGGTCGGGAAGATCGCCTTGAGCAGGAAATGGTAATCCACTCCAGCACTGTTGCCTGGAAAATCCCATGAACGGAGGAGCCTGATAGGCTACAGTCCATGGGGTTGCAAAGAGTCGGAAATGTCTATTCAAATTCTTTTCCTGGTTGTTAAAAGCTTTTCTTTTTTTAATTGTTGTAGAAAACATCTAACTTAAATTTTTACCAGTTTAACCATTTTTGCATGCTAAGTATTTCACACACTTTCATCAGCCTTTTGGAGAAAGAAATGGCAAGCCACTGCAAATCCGATGGAGAAGGGAACCTGGTGAGCTTTCGTCCATGGGGATGCAAAGTCGGGCACACCTGAGTGACTAACACATATACACACACATAGTCACAGTGTTGTTTTGTTGTCGTTGTCGTTGTTTTAGCTGTGCTATGCAGCTTGAATGACAGTTCCCTGGTTGAGGATCATACCCAGGCCCCTGATAGGAAACTGTGGAGTCCTAACCTCTGAACTACCAGGGACTTCCTTATCACATTGTTATGAAACAGATCTCTACACCTTTACATCTTGCAAAATCGAAACTCTGTGCCCATCACTTGTCCCATTAAACAGCAACTGCTCTTTTCTTGCCTGTTGACCTAGACCGTGAACTCCGTCGTTCTTTTTTGTTTCCTCTCGATTGCTTGACTGTGTTAGCTATTTCATACAAGTAGAAACTTACAGTATTTGTCTTTTTGTATGACTGGCTTATTTCATTTGGCTTGATGTCTGAAATGATCATGCATGTTGTAGCATGTGACAGAATTTTCTTTATATGGCTAAATAGTATTTCATTGTATGTATCTATCACATTTGATGGACATTTCGATGGTTCCACCTCTTAGTTGTTGTGCTTCGTGCTGCTGTGAGCATGGCTGTGCAGATATCCCAAGACCCCATGTTAACTTCTTTTGAATTTATATCCTGAAGTGGAATTGCTGAATCGTGTGTCAGCTCCAGATTTTTAATTTTTCGAGGAGCCTTTAAACTGTTTTCTGTAGCAGCTGCACCATTTTAAAATCTGTCCATAACACACAGGGATCCAGTTTCTGTACGTGCTTGCCAACAGTTGTCCTTTCCTTTCCTTCATATGTAAATTGTGTGTGTATATGCACACACAATTTTTTTCATGCCCTTTTCCATTATTGTTTTTCACAAATTATGAATATAGTTCCTTGTGCTATCCAGTACGATCTTGTTTGTCTATTGTATATATTACAGTTTGCATCTGCTAATCACCAGCTCCCAATCTATGCCTGCCCCACTTTTCCCCTCTTGGGAATCACATAGTCTGCTCTCTCTGTCTGTGAGTCTGTTTGTGTTTCATAGATAAGTTCATTTGTGTCATATTTTAGAGTCCATGTAAGTGATACCATACGAGATTTGTCTCTCTTTTTTTTTTTAATTTTTATTTTTACTTTATTTTATTTTACAACACTGTATTGGTTTTGCCATACATTGACATGAGTCCACCACGGGTGTACACGAGTTCCCAATCCTGTCCTCCTCCCACCTCCCACCCCATATCATCTGTCTGGATCATCCCTGTGCACCAGCCCCAAGCATCCTGTATCCTGCCTGGAACATAGACTGGCGACTATCTTACATGATAGTTTACATATTTCAGTGCCATTCTCCCAAATTATCCCACCCTCTCCTTCCCCCTCGGAGTCCAAAAGTGCGTTCTATACATCTGTGTCTCTTCTGCTGTCTCTCATACAGGGTTATCATTACCATCTTTCTAAATTCCATATATATGTGTTAGTATACTGTATTGGTGTTTTTCTTTCTGGCTTACTTCACTGTGTATAATTGGCTCCAGTTTTATCCATCCCATTAGAATTGATTCATACAAAGTCTGCCAGCAATAAATGCTGGAGAGGGTGTGGAGAAAAGGGAACCCTCTTACCCTGTTGGTGGGAATGCAATCTAGTACAGCCAGTATGGAGAAGAGTGTGGAGATCCCCTAAAAAATTGCAAATAGAACTGCCGTATGAGCCAGCAATCCCACTGCTGGGCATACACACTGAGGAAACCAGAATTGAAAGAGACACATGGACCCCAGTGTTCATCGCAGCACTGTTTATAACAGCCAGGACATGGAACAACATAGATGTCCATCAACAGATAAATGGATCAGAAAGCTGTGGTACATATACACAATGGAGTATTACTCAGCCATTCCAAAGAATATATTGTCTTTCTCTTTCTGACTTCCTAAGTATTCTTTTTAATGCTAGTGTAGATTCAAGTATTTACTTAACAACATGTGTTGCTACTGTATAAAATGTGGTTGACTTTTAAAATATTTGTCTTCTATTCTGTAAGCTTTATATTAATTCTGATACTTGTGTTTTCTTCAAGATTTTCTACATACAAAAGTATGTTATCTCCAATATACTTTGACTGTTTCCTTTCCATTCTGAAGGCTGTTTTTTGTTTTTGTTTTCTCTTTTCTTTTTTTTCTTTTTAAACAACAACAACATTTCTCTTTTGTTACCTGATTGCTCTGGTTATAGAACTGCCAGTATAATGTTGAGCCAAAGTGTGTAATAGACTTCCTTGTGTTGTTCCCAGTCTTAGAGGGAACGCTTTCAGTTTTTCATTATTAAGTGTGATGTTAGCTGTGGGTCTTTTTACAGGTGCCCTTTGATTGAGAAAGTTCTCTTCTGTTCTTAATTATTAAGTGTTCTTTTAAGCCCGGTTCTGAAAAGGTGCTAGATTCAGGGAAATGCTTTTTCTTCAGGCAGATGTGTTATTTGTTTTATTGTGTTCAAATGGCATAATGTTGAGTGACTTTCATATAATGAAGCAACTTTGCATACCTCCCCAAATCCCATGTGATCATGGTATACAGTCTTTTTTATATGTTGTTGGATTTCGTTTGCCAGTATTTTGTTGAGGACTCTTTCACCTGTATTCGTAAGGGATATCAAGGTGTGTGTGTGTGATGCCTCTGTCTGATATTGGTATGAGAGAAATACTGGCATCACTTTGCCTGCTATGTGGGGAAGAGACCTGTGGCGTGAAGGATGAAGCATTGTTGGATTTAAGTTTAGCCAGGATTAGAGGGAGAAATTTAGGATATATCGGTGTGGAATTGGGGTGAGATTATCAAAGAGAGCTCATTCTCAATTTCCTAGGCCTGTGTTAAGTGCTTGACATTGAATTATGCTGTTTGTTAACTAGGTATAGATAGATTATACTTTGAATTTGCTACCTATTTTCTTTGTTAACATTTATGAAATTAGAATTTGTGAATCAGGTGTAATGTGCATTTAAGATACATTTTCTTCAAATTTTACTACAAAACAAGATGCCATTGAATAGCTGATGCCTTTTAAAAAGAGCTGGTAACCTTAAGTCTAAGAAATAAGCATGTTTGTCTTTAAGAGACAGAAACACCTTTAAAAGTTATAAATTTGCCCAAGAAGATGCAACTGGTGTGTGGTTAACTTAGAATTCCAACTTAATCTTCTTTGACTCCAAAGTCCATGTTTCTGAACGCTGTACAACAGTGCTTTTGTAAAAATACTCGTCCTTTACATGTGATTTCACCTAATGATCAGTCGTGGTGGGTTTTTGGGTTTTTTTTTTTTTTCTTTATTTTTTTAAATAGAAGAGGTTAAAGTGAACGTGGGACAAAGCTTATGATTCTAGAGCCATGTAGACTTGTAGTCATAGGTTTTTCAGCTGTCACTGAGTCTCGTTGACACTCGGTGTCTTTGTCTGTAAG
Organism: Budorcas taxicolor; assembly: GCF_023091745.1. Taxonomy (NCBI): domain Eukaryota; kingdom Metazoa; phylum Chordata; class Mammalia; order Artiodactyla; family Bovidae; genus Budorcas; species Budorcas taxicolor. The sequence continues at coordinate 8,799,243 of NC_068936.1, read as the reverse complement.
ATAAGGATGTTTAAAACTACTCTAGAGTTTTGGAGATAATCATATAGCCCATTTTTCTGTACTTAACTAATATGTAGTATGTTTATACTTAGGTGGCAGTTTGTATAAAGGAAGCCCTGGGACTTGTGGCCGCACCCTCTAAGAATAAAAAAGGATTCAAAATATGGAACTACCATGTATGTTACGTGAAGAAGAACAAGAGCCAGAAGTACGGAAAAGGGAGGGAGAAGCCAAACAAGCAGATGATGATGATGATGATGAAGTGATCTTGGTCGGAGTGGAACATGTAAATGAAGATGCTGACGTGATCTTTGTTGGGATGAGCTCAGCTTCAAAACCAGTCGTTTCAAACGTACTGAGCAGAGATACCCCAGGTTCTTGTTCAAGGAGAAAAAGGTATGGTCACTTCAGGAAAGGTAACGCTGACAAATTACAGCCTGCTAGTCATGTGACTGCTACATCAGAAGCAAAGGCTGTCTTGCCAGTTTCTGACTCTGAATCAAGATCAACAGATAGTCCTATTATTATTGAACCTCCGTCTCAAGCTGATTGTAAAAATATTTCACCACAAAGAGTGCCGAATTGCTTTTCAAAGGAGTCATGTTCTTCTTTGATTACCTTCACAAGTTCATTGCAGCATCCAGCAGAAAGAGCGGTTTCTGCAGGAGATATGAGTAAAAGTCCTCATGTCTCAAAGGTACTTTCCACTTGTGAAACAAATAGCAGAAATCCCAAAAGGCCTAAGCTCAGTGATGGCATTATAGGGGAACATTCTTTAGGTTTTTCCCTTTCAGGTATTTTTCATACAGTGACCACTCAGCAAAGCACACCGGACCGTGTCCATACCTCACTAAGCCATGTTCAGAATGGAGAACCTTGTCCAACACCTTTTCCAAAGGACAGTGTTCATTGCAAGCCTGTAAGACCTTTAGGGGAAAATGGACTGACAAAAACTGATTTTCCAAGTTTAGCAAGTCCAGACAAAATTGGTGATCCCACAGAAGGAAAGCTGACTGTGTTACTTGGTGACTTCTACTATGGAGAGCATATAGGAGTTGGGCAGCCAGAACCGAAGACCCACACAGCGTTTAAATGCCTCAGCTGCTTGAAAGTTCTAAAAAATGTCAAGTTTATGAATCACATGAAGCACCATTTGGAACTTGAGAGGCAGAGAGGTGACAGCTGGAAAACCCACACCACCTGCCGGCACTGCCTCCGCCAGTTTCCTACTCCCTTCCAGATGCAGTGTCACATTGAAAGTGTCCACACTCCCCAGGAGCCCTCCGCAGTCTGTCGCATCTGTGAGTTGTCCTTTGAGACAGATCAGGTTCTCTTAGAGCACATGAAAGACAATCATAAGCCTGGTGAAATGCCCTATGTATGCCAGGTTTGCAGTTACAGATCATCATTTTTTGCAGATGTGGATGCACATTTCAGAGCATACCATGGTGACACTAAGAATTTACTTTGCCTGTTTTGTCTCAAAATTTTTAAAACTGCAACAGCCTACGGACATCATCATAGAGGGCACTGGGAAAAGAGTTTTCGCCAGTGTTCCAAATGTCGGCTACAGTTTTTGACTTCCAAAGAGGAAAGGGAGCACAAGACCCAGTGTCATCAAATGTTTAAGAAGCCTAAGCAGCTAGAAGGATTGTCTCCTGAAACAAAAATTGTTATTCAGGTATCACTGGAACCCCTTCAACCAGGATTGGTGGAAGTAGCATCCATTACCGTGAACACATCTGATTTTGAATCATCACCCCCCAAATCTAAAAGTAGGAGTTCAAAAAAAGAAGAAAAAAGTTAATTCTGCTTTCAGTAAGTCTGAAGCAAGTATTTCAGTCAAAGTTAAAAACCCCATTAAAACCAAAAAGATCAAATTATAGCATTATTCAATAATATCAAATATAGGGAAACCGATGGGTAATTTATGTGATTTTGTTTTAAATACAGGAAGTACAATGTCGTTTGATCTGCGTATTGAGATGTTATTTAAAAATCTATTATCTGTTTTTCATATAATTGTCTTAACATGTAAAAAGAATGTGTGCACGCGTGTGTGAGAGAGAGAGAATAAGAGAAGTGGAGAAAGGAAAAGTAAGAACCTATTTCAGTAGCTGATGTTACTTGTAAGTTCGAAAGCTCTAGTATACATATAATCTGTAGAGTGTTTTAGCAACGTAATTTTCAACTGTTTTCATGCCTTGAAGTTCTCAGTATCAGCTATATAGCCAGATCTGAATGTCACTCTCTGAAGTGCCTCTTGGGCTGATCGAAGATAACCTGGCTCTGAAAGCGTGCAGTGGAGAAGTTGATGGAGAAGCTATGATGTGAGTTTGGACCAGACACGGGATTTAATCAGTGAAGAGCTGTGGCTTCTTGTCCCAGCTGAGGAAGAGACATACATTCACTCCAGGCATAGAGCCAAGGTAGAAGGAACACTGTCTCAGAGTGCGTTTACCTAGCCCAGGGACATCTCAAGGAAGCCAACGGTTAAAATGCCTGTGTTTGCTGAGAGACCCTTGCAAGCATCAAGCAGGCCCTGTGTATCACTGACTGCAGTTGGAGAAGCAGAGATAGTTAATAGAATGAGACCTGGTGCCTGTGGACCTCCTGTTGAGTGATCAACAGGGGAATTTGATTCATTGCGTCCCCTTTGCCAGTTGGCTGGCCTGTAGTCCCAATGAGGTAGGCATATCTGTGTCAGACACAGTAGCAAAGCAAGTTAAAATTCCCAAAGGAAAGAGAGCCTTGACGTCCACTTTGATTTGTGCTGGACCCATAGTTTTAACTGCAAAGGATCAAACACAGGAAATCTGTTCAGCTTTTGAATTGGGCTAAATTGAGTTCTCTTACCCTTAAGCTACAATGGAGTTGTCCAAGAATAGTAAATATGGCGGATAAAAATAGTCCAGGGTGATTAAACCCTTTTTAGAACTCTTCCTTATATTTTCCAGTTACATGTGTCTTACCCTAGTTGAACATGTGAAGATTTCAGTTTTGTATCTTATCTTGCCTTGGACACAAATGTAGTAGCGTTAACAGCTAATTCTTGGTGTGTGTAATTTCCCATTGTATCAAACTAATTGAGTTTCAGTCTTTCTTGACACAGTCTGATGTGCAGGAATTGTCTCCTGTATTTCAGTAATTATCAGGTCATAGAGTTATCCTTCCTCTAATCTCGCCAACCATCTAATCTGTGACTATACTTGTGGAAACCTTTTTTTCTTGCGGTCTCCAAGGGCTCTTTCACAGACCTGTGGGGTACAACCCCTCTAAGTATTGGTTCCTGAACATCAGCACACTTGGCTGCCTCTGTAGGTTCTTGGAGTTGAGTCTCCTCCTGGAGTTGAATGTCACCCCTTCTCCACTTCTGGCACAGATAGCTAGCAGTCTCTGTGCACCATTCAAGGAAGCTGGGATCCTGTCTGTAGACCTATGCCAGGAGCAATCTCTCCGTTTCCTCTTCCTTTCTCCTCCTCTTTGTCTCTCCCCACTCTCCCCACTCCTCAATTTATTTAAGTCCTCTAAGCTTTCCCAAAATGCTGGAAAGTGATAATCACCAAGGGGTTAGCATCCCTCTCAGAACTGAAGAGGAAGGACTACAGATGATTAAGCTGTAGTGAGTCTATTGTCTCCATTTTAGGTAATTTCCTGAGTGTAAATTCAAATTCAAATAAATTGTTTATTTACTCGAAGCTTGATTGGTTTATTTGCACTTTGAATATTTTACTAGGCCTTTCCAGTTAGTTTACTTGGGCCCAAGCACTTTGCTGAGTGTCAGCTTAAACCACTTTTAGTTGTATAAAGAGTGTGTGTGTATTCTGGTCTCAGGTGAAAACTCTGTGTATAAATAAATACGCAGACTATTGCATTCTTATCTCCTTTCTTCGATTTCTGTAGTAAAAAATACGAAATGTTTTAGTTATGTGTTTTTATTGTTGCTGAGTATTATCAACACTGTTACTGTTAGTTGCTGTGAAGTATGCTCCTAAGGAGGACAAGTTGTATTTATTGCCAAATTAAAAGGTTCCAGCAATATGGTCCCTGACTGCTTCCTCTCTTCCATTCTCTGTCCTTCTACTCTACTCTTTTCCCCACGAATGTACTCTTTTTGACAACACTGGCCTTGGTTTTCCTCCATCAAATTCCATTTCTTCCCGATCCAGAGACTGCAAGTGCTGTTCTTCGGGAAATGCTCTTCCCGTAGGCCTGCATGGCTTGCTACCTCCCTTGTTTGAGCTTCACCAATGCTGTTCAAATAACACAATCAAATCTCCAACCCCCTCTCTTTCCTCCTCCTCCTTCAAGGCACTTGAAGTCTCTATCCTCTTCTTCCCTCTCCAGCCTAAATTTCCTAAATTTTCACACACACACACACACACACACAGACACACACACACACACACAAACGAAGAGATAATAACCTCAGGGCTTTGCTTCTTAGATTTAACTTGAGTCAGATTCTGTGCCTGCAAATAAAAGATAGTTAATAGTGAGTTGAGTTCTTTCAGGAGCTTCCTCTGTTTTTCTATTGATACCTCTATATTTTGTTCACACAATGACACTTTGTTTTCTTTGCAAATATATTGAAGATCTGTCAACATTACTATTTTGTTACTGCCCTTTGTGAATTTCCTTGTCTGCTGTGCTTGTTCTTTCGGGAAAAATTTATTATTTTATTAATGTTGCCAAACATTGTAAGTAAAATTAGTATTTGTAGAAATAATTTTTAAAAAATTATTTCTGCTGTCTTTTTACAAATAACATGGCATATTTTTATTTTTTTACATAATCGTATTGGTGTTGGCCAGTTCTGAACTTCTAAATAGTGATGTGTAAATGGGCTTTCTTGTTCTGAGTACCATCAAAAGCAATGAGTATCTGGCTTAATAAATTTCCGTTTCTGTTTTTAGATCTTGAAGAGAATTGTTTGATTGGATAGTTTACAACATTTGTTGAGACATTTACTTTTCTTTCGTTCTCCGTTCGTTCCTTTCTTTTTCTTGCTTTGTTCCCTTGTCTCTCTTCCTCTTTCTTTCCTTCCCTTTCCTTCTCCAGGTTTTTGCTTGACTGGACCTTTCCTGAAACAAATGTAATTCCACTCAGAGTTGAATATTATCCTCTCAGAATCCCATAATTAACCTCCTTGTCCCCTTATTAGATTTCCCAGCGTTGTATCAATGTTTCTGATTTTCTTTTTCCAAGAAGCAGCTCTTGCTTTATTATCCCAACAAGGTTTATTTTTGTTGTTTTCTATTTTTGTTTCAATTCATATATACTTTCTACATTCTTTAGGATTTTTTCCTTTGTAACTTTGTATTTTAGAAGCTTTCTTTACAATTTTTTTCTCTGTTAATGTATTAAATTTACAGTCTTGAATTTCAGATGTATATCAGAGTGATTTAGTTATGCAGATACGTATCTATTCTTTGGTAGGTTCTTTTCCGTTATAGGTTATTACATGATACTGAGGATTTCTTTTTTTTTTTTTTCCTCATAGATGGTTTAGGGATTGACCTATCTTTATTTGGCAATTTTGTCTGAATCCCAAATATTTTTATGTATACATGGTTTTTAATTAAAATTTCATTGTCTAAGATTTTTGGCAAGTTGATTCCAAAGATTTCACTATTTTCAGGCTGAATGTTTTAATTTATCGTTTGCTGAGAATTAAGTTTTCCTTGGAGCTCTGAGGGTATGTGTGTGTATCCACTGACATGTCTATACACACATCCTTTTGAGATTCCTACATGTTTTAAGATATGTAAATGTAGTTTCAAAGATATTTTCTGTTTGTATGGTGAAAACATAAAATGTTTTAATTTTAGATATTTGTTCCCCCAAATGAATATAGTATAGAGAGTAAGGTATAAAACTATATTCCTTTGAGAATTATCCTTACTAACAGAACTTGGCAATGTTAAAAAATTATTCATAACACTTCCAAAAGGTGGTAAGGAAAACTTGATTCAAGGTAAGAGTACTACAGTGGGGTATTATAACATGGGAGAGAGATTGAGCTTATGTCTGACTCCAGCAGGGATGCAGCTGGGATTTATAGCTAAGGAACAGGGTGGGTCCATGGGATTACAAACAGAGATGGGAGACTGAAAAGCAATGGACAACAATAACAGAATGGGTGTCAGTGGATGGAAACTTATTAAGAGGACTATAAGGGTGAGGGTGGATTCTGGCTCAACTGAGAGGATCATTGCTGAGGCTAGGCAAGGCTGATAAGATATTCAGGTGAATGAAATGATATTTGATCTGATACTGAGGGTGGTCAAATCAAGGGTGGGCTGTGTTTTCTAAAGTGAAGTAGCAGATTCTGGATTAGATTGGACTAGATGGACAGGCAGCCCTGAATAAAGGCATTGCCCAAAGTTGGCAGTGCATTAATGAACGAGTGCTGCATAACCAATTAGCCAAAACTAGCAGCTTGAAACAATATAGTTTCATACTGCTGGTGAAAGTTGGGAATCCAGGAGTAATTCAGCTGAGTGTTGTGGCTCAGTGTCTCATGAGATTGCCATCCTCTGAAGCCTTGCCATGCGCCGGTGGATTTCCTTCCAAGATGGCTTACTCACATAGCTGTTGAAACCAGTTTGCTTGCTGGCTGTTGGGAGAAAGCCTCGGTTCTTTCACATGGGCCTCTCTAAAGGGCTACGTGAGTGTTCCCAAGATATGACTAAGCTGGCTTCTAGAGTGAGTGATCCAAGAGGATGAGCAAGGAGGCTGCAGTGCCTTTTATGACCTAGTCTCAGACGCTTCATTGTTCGTTTCTACAATATTCTAACATGAGAAGTGAGCCACTAAGTCCACCACACATGTGAAGGGGAGAAGGAAGGAACCGTGGACATAGTTTAAAACCGCGTGGTACACAGATGGCCGGAAACTGTTTACATGCTTGTATGTCCAAAATGCATTTTCCTGCCAATGCTTTCAAACGATTTATCTGTTATAGCATTAACTTGAAGTTCAGGACCTTGTCGTCTAAGTCAGGTCCAGCTATGGATCAGGGTCCACGTGTACAGTATCTCAAGTGTTCTGTTGCTCAGTTGTGTCGTATTCTTTGCGACCCCATGGACTGCAGCCCTGCAGGCTCCCCTGTCCGTCAACTCCAGGAGCTTGCTCAGACTCAAGTCCATTGAGTCGATGATGCTATCCAACAATCCCATCCTCTGCTGTCCCCTTCTCCTACCTTCATTTTTTTCCGCATCACGGTCTCTTCCAAAGAGTCAGTTATTCGCATCAGGTAGCCCAAGTATTGGAGCTTCAGCTTCAGCATCAGTCCTTCGAATGAATATGCAGGAGAGATCTACTTTAGGATTGACTGGTTTGATCTCCTTGCAGTCCAAGAGCCTCTCAAGTCTCCAACACATCAGTTCAAATTATACAAGTGTAGTTCCTCTAGACCTGAGGATGTGTGAGCAAAAGAGATGAGTAAATCTGCTCCCTTTCACAGCCGACATACAGTGGTGGTATGTTGGGGCATAGATAACCTTCATAGACACTTCTGTTCCAGAAAGGGGAGGGGAGATGGGAGTCAATAGTAGCAGTTGTGAAATCCCATGGGTTCTTGTGGGCAGTCCTTTGATTAGTATTTAAGGCCTGGAAACTTCCTCGGCTTCAGTCTCTGATTTTTTAACTCTACCCCCTGACGTGATGCCGTTGCGTGAAAGGTGGCTAGTATATGGTTACATGAAACAGTCTCCCTAGCCTGCTTCCTGCTTGTAGAAGGTAGAAGTCCAGAGCTCCTATTTTGTACTATTGCTGGTCCTTGCAGTCCGAGCTGAACTTAAATATGTTATCTTAAAACCTTGGTGTGTCTCCTGATACTCTTACTGGTGTTCATGGCAAAGCACCCCACTCCAAAGCCACAATCACACATGTCTTCATAATAAGGCTTACTCTGTCTTGGTTTTCTGCTGAGATAGCTGAGGGATAACACCCTGAACCTTGGTAGAAGTCTTACTGTGTGACTGAAAGGATCTCAGAGTGACACCCCTAAACTCTTTGGAGGGTATTGGCCTGACTAAATAATGCCATGAGGCATCCCCTTCCAGCTTTCTGAGGCTTACCAAACAATTTTACAGTCACACTCACCTTTAGAACAGGCAGAATGGTTGAAAAACCCAATGACATTATCAAAAGTTATCTGCACAAATTAACTGAAAATATGCAGGAGAATTAGATTAAAGTTCTACCCATAGCTTTAATGAGGGCTCAGACTGCCCTCAAAAAGGAGGGACTGTCCCCCTTTGAATGTACTTATGAAAAGCCTTTCTTATGCAAAGACATTGGTATAGACTTTAAAGCCTTAGAATTAAGTAATTATGTAACTCAGCTGTTCAACAGAAATTAATGAAACTCTGAGAAATTACTCCTGACACAGCCTCTGAGTCAGGCAAGTCTCTATTTGAACCAGAACCAAGGTCCTGCTGAAAAATGTTGGGATCTGGGGGCCAATTCCTCAGACGCCTCTGGGAAGGCCCTTACAAGGCTATTCTTTCTTCTCCGAGGGCTATCAAAGTGCCAGGAAATGATTCGTGGGTGCATCCCAGTCGAGTTGAGATTGCACCCTGACCAGAATTAACTGACGTCATTTTATGTCATTACTTTCTATGCTCTGACTTTGGACATTTAAGATGGGCCTAATAGTCTAAGTCAGCCTACTTCTGTTGACTCCAAAAATCCTGAGTCTTCCATTTGATCCTCAAGACAATGCCTTCCTGCCCTGGGCTCCCTCCTATGCTGGATTCCACAATCGGTCTAACTGCTGGATTTGCATAGCGCTCCCGACTTCATCAATGGAGGCTTCCCATGGTAGATGTCTCCACTTCAAGGAAAAAAACTTTATTCAAGTCTGTGAATACCTTCGACAAGAATGATATGCAATGGCTTTTCCTAGTCTGATGACAGTTAATAACCCTAAGATGAACTGGCACAACACTTTGTACTTTAACTATGGACTGAATATAACTTTTAATTTGGCTTTTTACCTGGTATTTATCAAATATGAGATGAGTTATATGACTAACTCCTGAAAAAGAAGTCTAATATCTACTGCCCCTATCAGCTGGGGACAAACACAGCCATTCCCAGAAGTTAGTGAACAACCTAATTATAATAATTGAAAAAAAATTGGAATTTTTGCCTCAAAAAATATGCAAGGTAATCATTCCCATGAATTACAACCCGAGTTCAGGTCCTCCCTTTGCCTGGCCAGGAGTTGATTGGGACTGGATATCTCAGTCATGCTGGCTTGCTCCAAATGGGGCTTACTGGATATGGCATGGCTTCTCCCTGGCTGGATAGGGAGATGCACCCTAAGCCTAGCTTTTCCTCATGGCTTCCTATTTTCAGAGCTTCCAGAAAATCCTGTTAATTTACCACCTCTTAAAACTCGGTGGGCAAGGTTTGTATTTCACTGGTATGATTATTTGGCTGCAGTGTTTGATCCCATTCTGGGACCTACAGATGTTATGCTACAAGTGGATGTTTTGATTAATTTTACTCAATGGGCTTTACAAGATTCCGCAAAAGTGATTTCAGCTCCTAATGATGTACAAACGCAAATTAGAAAGATGGTTTACAAAACAGTTTAGCCTTATATATTCTGATAGCTGCACAAGGAGGAACTTGTGCCATTATTAATAGCCAGGGCTGTACATATAGACCTAATATGAGAACTAATGTTACTCACTTTACTAAACCTATGAACATGATGATTCTGGTTATGGCTACTCCTGAAGCCTCAAATGCCTCACTTTGGGGGATGTTAACCAGTTCGTTTATAATGAAAAGGAACATTTTTGGGGTGTTAGTTCTCAAAGGTCTTGTAGGTCTTCAGAGAACCATTCAACTTCAGCTTCTTCAGCGTTACTGGTTGGGACATAGACTTGGATTACCTGTTCAAGCTGGTTTTAGAAAAGGCAGAGGAACCAGAGATCAAATTGCCAATATCCACTGGATCATGGAAAAAGTAAAAGAGTTCCAGAAAAACATCTAATTCTGCTTTATTGACTATGCCAAAGCTTTGACTCTGTGGATCACAATAAACTGTGGAAAATTCTGAGAGATGGGAATACCAGACCACCTGACATTCCTCTTGAGAATTCTGTATGCAGGTCAGGAAGCAACAGTTAGAAATGGACATGGAACAATAGACTGGTTCCAAATGGGAAAAGGAGTACATCAAGGCTGCATATTGTCACCCTGCTTATTTAACTTCTATGCAGAGTACATCATGAGAAATGCTGGACTGGAAGAAACACAAGCTGGAATCAAGATTGCCAGGAGAAATATCAATAACCTCAGATATGAAGATGACACCAACCTTATGGCAGAAAGTGAAGAGGAACTAAAAAGTCTCTTGATGAAAGTGAAGAGGAGAGTCAAAAACTGGGCTCAACATTCAGAAAATGAAGATCATGGCATCTGGCCCCATCACTTCATGGGAAATACATGGGGAAACAGTGGAAACAGTCTCAGACTTTACTTTTTTGGGCTCCAAAATCACTGCAGATGGTGATTGTAGCCATGAAATTAAAAGACACTTAACTCCTTGGAAGAAAAGGTATGACCAACCTAGATAGCATATTCAGAAGCAGAGATTACTTTGCTGAGTAAGTTCCATCTAGTCAAGGTTATGTTTTTTTCCAGTAGACATGTTTGGATGTGAGAGTTGGACTGTGAAGAAGCCTGAGTGCCAAAGAACTGATGCATTTGAACTGTGGTATTCGAGAAGACTCTTGAGAGTCCCTTGGACTGCAAGGAGATCCAACCAGTCCATTCTGAAGGAGATCAGCCCTGGGATTGAAATTCAGCTGAAGCTGAAATTCCAGTACTTTGGCCACCTCACGTGAAGAGTTGACTCACTGGAAAAGAGTTTGATGCTGGGAAGGATTGGGGGCAGGAGGAGAAGGGGACAACAGAGGATGAGATGGCTGGATGGCATCACTGACTCGATGGACGTGAATCTGAGTGAACTTCGGGAGTTGGTGATGGGCAGGGAGCCTTAGCCTGCTGCAGTTCATGGGGTCACAAACAAATGGACACGACTGAACGACTGAACTGAACTGAACCAGTTCCCTATGGTGGAAAACTATCTTAATTACAATAATTTGATTGTTCTGTGTTGCTGTTTACCCCCTGCATCTGCAACTGTGTAGCGGATTTATTTCTAGTCTCATGAATGCTTTTTAGTTACAAATGGCTACCCAAACTCCCATAAGAGCCACAGTTTCCTCCATCTACTACTTGAGGCCTCGGGATCAGAGACTCTCAGTATGAGGCTTAGGAGGATCTGTTGCCTCACCAATTTAGGGACAATGCCCCTTACCAGCTTGGAAGCTGTTATGAAACACCAATGTCCCTTTCCCTAGGCAACATAATTCTCATAAAAGAAAACAGGTGTGTGTGTGTGGGGGGGGGGAGGGGGGGGGCAGGGGGTAAGAGTGTAACAGGTAGGAAGGACAGGGGTCTCCAAATGGAGGTAATAGGCTGCAAGTGTCAGACTTTTTATCTCTCTCTTAAGTTGCAGGATGAAACACACTAATGTTATATTATTTCCCCTTCTCTTTACAAATATATATAAAAAAGAGGTTTCTCTTAAAATTTTGTGTTGCCGTAATGACACCTGGTTCCACCTGAACTTAACTTTTCTCAAACCTTGAGCTAACCAATGCATTTTTCTAAAATAAATGTTTGTCTTAAGCTTTGTTAATGTACCATGTCTTTACTGTAGATTCTGTCTTCAAGTCAGTTCACCTAACGGCTCAGAACTGACTTGACAAACAGTATATTATGCTCATACATTGTCTTCCTACTCTGTGTTAATGAAACAATATATTTGTATGGAAATCTGCCTTTCTTCAAGATTTATGTCAATGATTTTATGGCCTGGGATGACTCACCTGGTACCATTCTGTGAGTTTTGAGACATTTCCTTTCTTTAACTAGCAGACTGCAGCTTCGCTGGTTACTCAGAGGATAAAACATCTGCCTGCAATGCAGGAGACCTGGGATCGATCCCTAGGTTTGGAAGATCCCCTGGAGAAGGAAATGTCAATGCATGTCAGTGTTCTTGCCTGGAGAATCCCATGGACAGAAGCATGCTACAGTCCACGGGGTTGCAAAGAGTTGGACAGGACTGAGTGACTTCACACACACACACACACACACACACACACACACACACACACACACAGAAGCTATATAATATCCAACAAAAGACTATCCAGGGGGAACTCTATCTGTCCCTTTTATTTTATTTTATTAATTTTTTTTATTTTTACTTTATTTTTTACTTTACAGTACTGTATTGGTTTTGCCATACATTGACAGGAATCCACCTCAGGTGTACATGCGTTCCCAAATATGAACCCCCCTCCCACCTCCCTTCGCATAACATCTCTCTGGGTCATCCCCATGCACCAGCCCCAAGCATCCTGTATCCTGTATCGAACCTAGACTGGTGATTCACTTCTTACATGATAGTATACATGTTTCAAAGTCATTCTCCCAAATCATCCCACCCTCTCCCTCTCCCGCAGAGTCCAAAAGTCCACTCTACACATCTGTGTCTCTTTTGCTGTCTTGCATACAGGGTCATCATTGCCATCTTTCTAAATTCCATATATATGTGTTAGTATACTGTATTGGTGTTTTTCTTTCTGGCTTACTTCACTCTGTATAATCAGCTCCAGTTTCATCAATTTCATTAGAACAGATTCAAATGTATTCTTTTTAATGGCTGAGTAATACTCCATTGTGTATATGTACCACAGCTTTCTTATCCATTCATCTGCTGATGGACATCTAGGTTGCTCCCATGTCCTGGCTATTATAAACAGTGCTGCCATGAACATTGGGGTAACACCACACACACAAATAAACTCAAAATGGATTAAAGATCTAAATGTAAGACCAGAAACTATAAAACTCCTGGAGGAGAACATAGGCAAAACACTCTCCGAAATAAATCACAGCAGGATCCTCCATGATCCACCCCCCAGAATTCTGGAAATAAAAGCAAAAATAAACAAATGGGATCTAACTAAAATTAAAAGCTTTTGCACAACAAAGGAAAATATACGCAAGGTGAAAAGACAGCCTTCTAAATGGGAGAAAATAATAGCAAATGAAGCAACTGACAAACAACCAATCTCAAAAATATACAAGCAACTTACACAGTCCAATTCCAGAAAAATAAATGACCCAATCAAAAAAAATGGGCCAAATAACTAAATAGACATTTCTCCAAAGAAAACATACAGGTGGCTAACAAACACATGAAAAGATGCTCAACATCACTCATTATTAGAGAAATGCAAATCAAAACCACAATGAGGTACCACTTCACACCAGTCAGAATGTCTGCGATCCAAAAGTCTGCAAGCAATAAATGCTGGAGTGGGTATGGAGAAAAGGGGACTCTCCTACACTTTTGGTGGGAATGCAAACTAGTACAGCCACGATGGAAAACAGTGTGGCGATTCCATTAAAAATTGCGAATAGAACTGCCTTATGACCCAGCAAAGCCACTGCTGGGCATACACAGCGAGGAAACCAGAATTGAAAGAGATACATGTCTGTCCCTTTTAGTTGTGTATGGCAGAAGCTTTCTCTACGTCTTTTATGCTTTAAAAAAGTTCTGAGTGAGCAACCGTCCTCTCTGGCCACAGATTGAATTCTTCTCCTCCAGAAGCCAAGAATTCCAGTGTCTATCATGGTTCAGAAACACTCTTTCACTGTGATAAAAAAAAATCCCCCAAAAGACAAAAGCACAGGAGCAGATGATTTCACTGTGAGTTGTATCAAACATTTAGAGATAAGCTAATGCTTATCTTTCCAAAAACCTTCCAAAATACTGCAGAGGAAGGAACACTTTTAAACTCATTCTATGAGGCCACGATCACCCTGATATCAAAACCAGACAAAGACAACACAGAAATAGAAAACTACAGGCCAATATCACTTATGAACTTAGATGCACACATCCTCAACAAAATTTTAGCAAACAGAATTAAATGACACATTGAAAAGTTCATACATCATGAGTAAGTTGGGTTTATTCCACAGACACAGGATTCTTCAATATATGCAAACCAATCAATGCGATACACTATATTAACCAATTTAAACATAAATATAAATAGATGCAGAAAAAAAATTGGCTGAATTCAGAACCCATTATGATTAAAATTGTTGAAACAAAACAAAGACGGTCACAGAAGGAGCCTGCCTCCACATAATAAATGCCATATATGATAAGCCCACTGCAAATATTATTCTCAGTGGTGAAACACTGAAAGTGCTCCCCCTAAGATTGGGAAGAACACAAGGGTGAAATCTTTCACCACTATTATTCTACATAGTTTTGGAAATCCTTGTATAGCAATCAGAGACAAAAAAAAAAAAAAAAAAAAAAAATCAGTGACAGACTGGAAAAAAGAAGTAAAGCACTCACTGTTTGTGCATGACATGATACTGTACATAGAAAGCCCTAAAGATATTATCAGAGAATTACTAAAGCTAATCAGTCCATTTGGCAAAGTTGCAGGATACAAAATCAATATACAGAAATCACTTGCATTGTTTACTTGCACTGAAATATTAACAATGAAGAATCAGAAAGAGAAATTAAGGAATTGATCCCATTTACCACTACAACAAAAGAATTAAATACCTAGGAAAAACTTAAGGAGTCAAAGAACTATATACAGAAAAGTATAAGACACTGATAAAATAAATCAGAGATAATACAGACAGATGGAGAGATATTCCATGTTCCTGAATAGGAAGAATAAATATTATGAAAATGACTATACTATCAAATGCAATCTGCAGATTCACTGTGATCCCTATGAAATTACCAGTGGCATTTTTGACAGTGCTGGAAGGAAATAAAGTCATAATTCATATGGAAACTCAAAAGACCCTGAATAGCCAAAACAGTCCGGAGAGAGAAGAATATAACTGGAAGAATCAACCCTATTGATTTCAGATTATACTATAAAACTGCAGTCTTAAAGAAATTATGGTATTGGCACAAAACCAGAAATCTAGAAGAGCAGAACAGAAAAGAAAGCCCAGAAATAAACGCATGCACATATGGGTACCTCATTTTTGACAAAGGACGCAAGAATATGAAATGGAGCAAAGATAGTCCCTTCAACAAGTGGTGCCAGGAAAACTGGTCAGCTACATGGGGTCGCACAGAGTTGGACACGACTGAGCAACTGAATTGACTGACATGTAAAAGAATGAAATTAGAACACTTTCTAACACCATCCACAAAGATTAACTCAAAATGGACCAAAGACCTAAATGTAAGACTAGAACCTTTAACACTCTTACAGGAAACCATAGGCAGAACATTAGATAACATAAATCAATAGAAGAACCCTTTATGACGCATCTCCTAAAACAACGGAAATAAAAACAAAAGTAAATAAGTGTGACCTGGTTAACCTTAAAATCTGTTACACAACGAGGGAAACTATAGGCAAAGTGAAAAGACACTCCTCAGAATGGGGGAAATTAATAGCAAATGAAACAGATGACAAAGGATTAACTTCCAAAATATATGAGCAGCTCGTACAACTCAATACCAGAAAAATAAACAACCCAATCAAAACGTGGGAAAGTTGCAAAAAAAAAAAAAAAGGAACAAGACATAAACAGTCATTTCCTCAAAGAAGATATACAAAGTGCTAACAAACACTTGAAAAGATGCTCAATATCCCTTATTATTACAGAAATGCAAATCAAAACTACAATGAGATGTCACATCACACCAGTCAGAAAGCTCATCATCAAAAAGTCTACAAACAATATATGTTGGATAGGGTGTGAAGTAAAGGGGACCTTTCATTATAGGGGACTAGAATGCAAAATCAGGAAGTCAAGAAACACCTGGAGTAACAGGGAAATTTGGCCTTGAAATACAGAATGAAGCAGGGGAAAGGCTAAGTGATCCCTGCCAGGAGAACGCACTGGTCATAGCAAACACCCTTTTCCAATAACACAAGAGAAGATTCTACACATGTGCATCACAAGATGGTCAAACAGAAATCAGGCTGATTATATTCTTTGCAGCCAAATATGAAAAAGCTCTATGCAGTCAGCAAAAAGGAGACAGGGAGCTGACTGTGGCTTAGAACATGAAATCCTTATTGCTAAATTCAGACTGAAATTGAAGAAAGTAGAGAAGTTCAACAAGACCTAAATAACATCCATTATGACCGTACAGTGGAAGTGAGAAACAGTTTTTAGAGACTAGATCTGATAGACAGAGTGCCTGATGAACTATGTATGGAGGTATGTGACATTGTATAGGAGACAGGAATCAAGACTATCCTCAAGAAAAAGAAAGGCAAAAAAGCAAAATGGTTGTCTAAGGAGGCCTTAAAAATAGCTGTGAAAAGAAGGGCATCGAAAAGCAAAGGAGAAAAGGAAAAATATATGCACTTGAATGCAGAGTTCCAAAGAATAGCAAGGAGAGATAAGAAAGCCTTCCTCAATGATTAATGGAAAAAACTAGAGGGAAAAAATAAATGGGAAAGTCTGGAGATCTCTTCAAGAAAATTAAAGATGTCGAGGGAACATTTCCTGCAAAGATAGGGTCAATAAAGGACAGAAATGGTAGAAAACTAACAGAAGCAGAAGAGATTAAGAAGAGGTAGCAAGAATACACAGAAGAACTGTACATAAAGATCCTCATGGCCGAGATAATCATGATGGTGTGATCACTCACCTAGAGCAAGATATCCTGGAATGTGAAGTCAAGTGGGCCTTAGGAAGAATCACTACATGCAAAGCTTGTGGAGATGATGAAATTTAAGTTGAGCCATTTCAAATCATGTAAGGTGATGCTGAGAAAGCGCTGGGCTTAGTATGCCAGCAACTTTGGAATACTCAGCAATGGCCACAGGACTAGAAAGGTCAGTTTTCATTCCATTCCCAAAGAAAGGCAATGCAAAAGAATGCTCAAACTATGCACAATTGCACTCATCTCAAATGCTAGTAAAGTAACCCTCAGAATTCACCAAGCTAGGCTTCAACAATATGTGAACCATGAACTTCCAAATATTCAAGCTGGTTTTAGAAAAGGCTGAGGAACAAGAGTTCAAATTGCCAACATCCACTGGATCGTCGAAAAAGCAAGAGAGTTCCAGAAAAATATTTATTTCTCTTTTATTGACTATGCTAAAGCCTTTGACTGTGTGGATCACAATAAACTGTGAGAAATTCTGAAAGAGATGGGAATACCATACCAACTGACCTGCCTCTTGAAAAACCTGTATGCAGGTCAGGAAGCAACAGTTAGAAATGATCATAGAACAACAGACTGGTTCCAAATAAGAAAAGGAGTATGTCAAGGCTGTATACTGTCACCTTGCTTATTTAACTTATATGAAGTGTACATCAGCAGAAATGCTGAGCTGAAGGAAATACAAGCTGGAATAACAATTGCCAGAAGAAATGCTAATAACCTCAGATATGCAGATGACACCACCCTTATGGCATAAAATGAAGAGGAACTAAAAACCCTCTCGATGAAAGTGAAAAGCTCAACATTCAGGAAACTGAGACCATGGCATCCAGTCCCATTACTTCATGGCAAATAGACGGGGAAACAGTGAAAACAGTGGCTGACTTTATTTTGGGTGTCTCCAAAATCACTGCAGATTATGATTGCAAACATGAAATTAAATGACGTTTACCCCTTGGAAGGAAAGTGATGACCATCCTAGATAGCATATTAAAAAGCAGAGACATTATTCTGCCTACAAAAGTCTGTCTAGCCATGAATATGTTTTTTTCAGTGGTCATATATGGATGTCAGAGTTGGACTATAAAGAATGCTGAGCGCTGAAGAATTAATGCTTTTTAACTGTGGTGTTGGAAAAGACTCTTTAAAGTCCCTTGGGCTGCAAGGAGATCCAATAAGTCCAGCCTAAAGGACATCAGTCCTGGGTGTTCATTGGAAGGACCAATGTTGAAACTGAAACTCCAATACTTTGGCCACTTGATGCAAAGAGCTAACCCATTGGAAAGGACCCTGATCCTGCTAAAGATTGAGGGCAGGAGGAAAGACAGAGGATGAAATGGCTGGTAGGCATCACTGACTCAATGGACATGGGTTTAGGTGAACTCTGGGAGTTGGTGATGGACAGGGAGCCCTGTTGTCTTGTGGTTCATGGGGTTGCAATGAATCAGACATGACTGAGTGACTGAACTGAACTGACTTGAACTGTTGGTGTCAATCTACATTGATACAGCCACTATGGAAGAGGTTATGAAAATTCTGTAAAAAATCTAGGAATAAAACCAACATATGACCCAGCAATACCACTCCTGGTCATATATCCTGAGTAAGCCAAGATTCAAAAAGACCCATGTATCTTATTCTTCATTCCATGACTGTTTACAATAGCAAGATCATGGAGCCAACCTAGGTGTTCATTGACATATGAATGGACAAAAATTTTTGGTACATATACACAATGGAATATTCAGTTCAGTCAACCCTTTGCAATCCCATGGACATACCTCCCTGTCCTGTCCATCACCAAATTCCTCAAGTTGCTAAAACTGACCTCCATTTAGTCAATGATGCCAACCAAACATTATCCTCTGACATCCTCTTCTCCTGCCTTCAACATTTCGCAGCATCATCAGGGTATTTACCAATGAGTCAGTTTTTTCCCGTCAGGTAGCCAAAGAGTTGGAGCTTCAACTTCAGCTTCAGTCCTTTCAACGTATATTCAGGACTGATTTCCTTTAGGACTGTCTGGTTTACTCTCCTTGTCGTCCAAGGGACTCTTCTCCAACACCACTATTCAAAAGCATTAATTATTTTGTCCTCAACATTCTTTATACTCCAACTGTCACATTCATACTTGACTGCCAGAGTAACAATCAGTTTGACTACATGAATATTTGTCAGCAAAATAATTTCTATGCTGTTTAATATGCTATCAAGGTTGGTCACAAGTTTTCTTTCAACAAGCAAGTATCATTAATTTCATGGCTTTAGCCACCATTTGCATCAATTGTTGCTTATCAAAGGAAATGGGTGACAGGAACATTTATATTAAAAGTCTGAAATTCATAGATTTCCAGAAATACGTGTCAAATACAAAATCGACAGGGACAGATTTAGAAAGAATAATGTAATACACATTTTCTGAGAGCAAGTCCAGGGAAATAACCACTTCTGACTGCCTCTGTGCATCCCATAAAGGAGCAAGAATCGGTAAGGCTACAACAAAGACAACTCTGTACATCAGCTTTGTCAAACAAGAAATACGAACCACAGTAAAACCAACAAGAACAGAGACACCAGAAGCAATTCCTCTCACACTGATGACTCACAAGACAGAGAGGCTCAAATGACACCTGCACTTACAAAATGCCCAGGGATTGCACATGGAAACAAAAACAAGAACAATCAACACAGTCAGGAGGGAAACTTCCACAGGTAAATGCAATTCAGTGAAGGAAGATGCCTCATGAAATATGCCTTATTTACTCTATTATCAGGAACAAGAAAAGTTAAACTGCAATGCGATATCACAAATAAGAAGTCAAAAAGGCCACTAGTAATATCTTCTGCTTCTGTTAGGTCCATACCATTTCTGTCCTTTATTGTGCCTCTCTTTGCATGAAATGTTCCCTTGGTATCTGTCATTTTCCTGAAGACATCTCTAGTCTTTCCCATTCAATTTTTTCTTCTATTTCTTTGCATTGATCACTAAGGAAGGGTTTCTCTCTCCTTATTACTCTTTAGACCTCTGTATTCAAATGTGTATATCATTACTTTCCTTCTTTTACTTTCACTTCACTTCTTTTCGCAGCTATTTATAAGGCCTCCTCAGATATCCATTATGCCATTTTGCTTTTTTTTTTTTTTTTTTTTTTTTCGGTAGGGGGAGGTCTTGGTCCCTGCCTCCTGTAGAATGTCATGAAACTCTGTCCATAGTTCTTCCAGCACTCTGTCTTCAAATATAATCCCTTCAATCTATTTCTCATTTCACCTGTATAATATAAGGGATTTAATTTAGGTCATACCTGAATAGACTAGTGATTTTCCCTACTTTCTTCAAATCAAGTCTTAATTTGACAATAATGAGTTCATGATCTGACCCACAGTTAACTCCAAGTCTTGTTTTACTCCTCGTATAGAACAGTGTGAAAAGGCAAAAAGATAGGAAACTGAAAGATGAAATCCCCAGGTAGGTAGGCACCCAATATGCTACTGGAAATCAGTGGAGAAATAACTCCAAAAAGAATGAAGGGATTGAGTCAAAGAAAAACAACATCCAGTTGTGAATGGGACTGGTGATAAAGCAAAGCTCAATGCTGTAAAGAGCAATATTGCATAGGAACCTGGAATCTTACATCCATGGATTAAGGCAAATTGGAAGTGGTCAGACAGGAGATGGCAAGAGTGAACATCGACATTCTATGAATCAGCAAACTAAGACGGACTGGAATGGGTGAATTTGACTCAGATGACCACTATATCTACTACTGTGTGCAGGAATCCCTTAGAAGAAATGGAGTAGCCATCATAGTCAACAA
This sequence comes from Budorcas taxicolor, assembly GCF_023091745.1. NCBI lineage: Eukaryota > Metazoa > Chordata > Mammalia > Artiodactyla > Bovidae > Budorcas > Budorcas taxicolor. The sequence continues at coordinate 8,778,645 of NC_068936.1, read as the reverse complement.
AAGAATCTAAAATGCAATTCTTAGATGCAATCTCAGAAAGGACAGAATGATCTCTGCTCATTTCCAAGGAAAACCATTAAATATCACAGTAATCCAAGTCTATGCCCCAATGAGAAATGCTGAAGAAGCTGAAGTTGAATGGTTCTATGTAAACCTACAAGACCTTCTAGAAATAATACACCAAAAACTATGTCGTTTTCATTCCATAGGGGACTGGAATACAAAACTAGGAAGTCAAGAAACACCTGGAGTAACAGGAAAATTTGGTCTTGAAGTACAGAATGAAGCAGGGCAAAGGCTAATAGAGTTTTGAAAGAGAATATACTGGTTATAGCAAAAGAAAAAAAAAAAAAACCAAAACCTCTTCCAACAACAGAAGAGAAGACTCTACACATGGACATTACCAGATGTCCAAACCAAAATCAGATTGATTATGTTCTTTGCAGCCAAAGATGGAGATTCTCTATACAATCAGCAAAAACAAGACTGGGAGCTGACTGTGGCTCAGATCATGAACTCCTTATTGCCAAATTCAGACTGAAATTGAAATAAATGGGGGGAACCACTAGACTCTTCAGCTATTAACTAAATCAAATACATTATGACTATACAGTGGAACTGAGAAATAGATTTAAGGGACTAGATCTGATAGAGTACCTGATGAACTATGGAAGGAGGTTCGTGATAATGTACAGGATACAGGGATATAGACCCTCCCCAAGAAAAAGAAATGCAAAAAAGAAAAATGACTGTCTGAGGAGGCCTTACAAATATCTGTGAAAAGGATAGAGTGAAAAGCAAAGGAGAAAAGGAAAGATATACTCATTTGAATGCAGAGTTCCAAAGAATATCAAGGAAAGATAAGAAAGCCTTCCTCAGCAATAAATGGTAAATATAGAGGAAAATAATAAAATGGGAAAGCCTAGAGATCTCTTCAAGGAAATTGAAGATATCAAGGGAATATTTCATGCAAAGATGGGCTCAATAAAGGGTAGAAATTGTATAGCACATTGAAAAGCAGGGACATTACTTTGCCAACTAAGGTCTGTCTAGTCAAGGCTACAGTTTTTCCAGTGGTCACACTGCCAACTAAGGTCTGTCTAGTCAAGGCTACAGTTTTTCCAGTGGTCATGTGTGGATGCAAGGGTTGGACTGTGAAGAAAGCTGAGCACTGAAGAATTGATACTTTTGAACTGTGATGTTGGAGAAGACTCTTGACAGTCTCTTGGAGTGCAAGGAGATACATTCTGAAGGAGATAAGCCCTGGAATTTCTTTGGAAGGAATGATGCTAAAGCTGAAACTCCAGTATTTTGGCCACCTCACGCAAAGTGTTGACTCATTGGAAAATACTCTGATGCTGGGAGTATTGGGGGCGGGATGAAAAGGGAATGGCAGACAATGAATTGGCAGGATGGCATCACCGACTTGATGGACGTGAGTTTGAGTGAACTTCGGGATTTGGTGCTGGGCAGGGAGGCCTGATGTGCTGGGATTCATGGGTTTGCAAAGAGTTGGACATGACTAAGTGACGGAACTGAACTGAACAGAAGCGGAAGATATTAAGAAGAGGTGGAAGGAATACACAGAAGAAATGTACAAAAAAAAAAAATCATGACCAAGATAATCATAATGGTGTGATCACTCAGACTCAGCTAGAGCCAGACATCCTGGAATGTGAAGTCCAGTGGGTCTTAGGAAGCAACGCTATGAACAAAGCTAGTGGAGGTGTTGGAATTCCAGGGGAGATAATTCATATCCTTAAAGATGATGCTTGAAAGTGCTGCACTCAATATGTAAGCACATTTGGAAAACTCAGCAGTGGCCACAGGACTAGAAAGGTCAGTTTTCATTCCAGTCACAAAGAAAGGCAATGCCAAAGAATGCTCAAACTACCACACAATCACACTCGTCTCACGCGCTAGAAAAGTAATGCTCAAAATTCTCCAAGCTAGGTTTCAACAATACATGAAATAAGAACTTCCACGTTTTCAAGGTCATTTTAGAAAAGGCAGAGGAATTGGAGTTCAAATTTCCAACACCCCCTTGCTCATCTAAAAGGCAAGACAGTTCAATAAAATCATCTCTTTTTGTTTCATCAACTGCCAAAGCCCTTTACTGTGTGGATCACAATAAACTGTGGAAAATTCTGAAAGATATGGGAATACCATTGAGGGAATACCTAATCTGCTTCTTGAGAAACTTATATGCAGGTCAGGAAATTACAGGTAGAACTGAACATGGAACAACAGACTAGTTCCAAATAGGAAGAGGAGTACATCAAGGCTGTATATTGTCACCTTGCTTATTTAACTTATATGCAGAGTACACCAAGAGAAATGCTGAGCTAGATGAAGCACAACCTGGAATCAAGAATGCGTAGAAATATCAATAACTTCAGATATGCAGATGGCACCACCCTTATGGCAGAAAATGAAGAGGAACTAAAGAGCCTCTTGATGAAAGTGAAAAAAGAGCATGAAGAGGTTGGTTTAAGACTCAACATTCAGAAAATTAAGATCATGGAATCTGGTTCCATCACTTCATGTAAAACAGATGAGGAAAGAGTGGAAACTGTGGCTGACTTTATTATTAACTATTATTGTTATTATTATTGGGCACCAAAATCACTGCAGATGGTGACTGTAGCCATGAAATGAAAAGACACTTACTCCTTGGAAGGAAAGTTATGACCAACCTAGAGAGCACATTGAAAAGCAGAGATATTACTTTGTCAAAGTAATATCTGTATAGTCAAGGCTATGGTTTTTCCAGTGGTCATATATGAATGTGAGATTTGGACTGTAAAGAGAGCTAAGCACTGAAAATTGATGCTTTTTAACTGTGGTGTTGGAGAAGACTCTTAAAAGTCCCTTGGACTGCAAGGAGATCCAACCATTCCATCCTAAAGGAAAATCAATCCTGGGTGTTCATTGGAAGGACTGATGTTGAAGCTGAATCTCCAATACTTTAGCAATCTTATAACAAGAGCTGACTTACTTGAAAAGACCCTGATGCTGGGAAATATGAAGGGCAGGAGGAGAAGGGCATGACACAGGATAAGATGGTTGGATGGCATCATAGATTCAATGGATATGGGTTTGGGTGGGTCATGGCAGTTGGTGATGGACAGGGAGGCCTGGCATGCTGCAGTTCATGAGGTCACAAAAATTTCGACATAACTGAGTTACTGAAATGAACCAAACTGATAAAGCTTATTCATCTTTTGCAGCAACAAATATAATCAATCTCATTTTGGTACTGACCATCTGGTAGAATTTTCTCTTGTTTTGTTGGAAAAGGGTGTTCATCTCTTGGAAAAATTCTATTAGCCTTTGCCCTTCTTCATTCTGTATTCCAAGGCCAAATTTGCCTGCTACTGCAGGTATTTCTTGACTTGCTGCTTTCCAATTTCAGTCTCCTATAACAGAAAGACATCTTTTTTGGATGTTAGTTCTAAAAGGTCTTGTAAGTCTTCATAGAATTGTGCAGCTTCAGCTTTGTTAGTGTTGCTGGTTGGGGCATGCAGTTCAGTTCTGTCGTGTCCGACTCTTTGCGACCCCATGAACTGCAGCACACCAGGCCTCCCTGTCAATCACCAACTCTCAGAGTTTACCCAAAATCATGTCCATCGAGTCGGTAATGCCATTCAGCCATCTCATCTTCTGTCGTCTCCTTTTCCTCCTGCCTCCAATCTCTCCCATCATCAGAGCTTTTTCCAATGAGTCAACTCTTCACATGAGTTGGCCAAAGTATTAGAGTTTCAGCTTCAGCATCAGTCCTTCCAATGAACACCCAGGACTGATCTCCTTTAGCTTGGGGCATACTTGGACTAAATGTGATATGAAACAATTTACCTTTAAAACAAACAGTAACCTTTTTTTTTTTTTTTTTTTTTTTCATTTTTGAGATTACATCTAAGTGCTGCATTTAAGACTCTTTTCTTGAATATGATGGCTACTCTATTCTTGCTCACTGCTACTGCTGTTGCCAAGTCGCTTCAGTCGTGTCTGACTCTGTGTGACCACATAGACGGCAGCCCACCAGGCTCCCCCATCCCTGGGATTTTCCAGGCATGAAACTGCAATGGATTGCCATTTCCTTCTTCACAGTAGTAGATATAATGGACATCTGAGTTAAATTCATCCATACCAGTCCATTTTAATTTGCTGATTCCTAAAATGCCATTCTTCACTCTTGTCATCTCTTGTTTGACCAGTTCCAATTTGCCTTGTTTCATGGACCTAACATCCAAGTATCCTATGCAGTATTGCTCTGTAAAGCATCGACCTTTACTTCCATTACCCATCACATCCACAACCGGGCATTGTTTTCCCTTTGGCTCTGTTTCTTCATTCTTTATGGGGTTTGTTCTCAGCTGATCTCCAGAAGCATATCGGGCACCTACTGACCTAGAGATGTCATATTTCAGTGTCCCAACTTTTTGCATTTTCATACTGTTCATGGGGTTCTCAAGACAAGAATACTGGTTTGCCATTCCCTTCTCCAGTGAATCTTGTTTTGTCAAAACTGTCCACCATGACCCATCCTTCTTGGGTGGCACTGCATGATATGGCTCATAGTTTTACTGAGTTAGGCAAGGTAATGCCCTATGTGATCAGATTGATTTCTCTTCTGTGACTGTGGATATCATTTTGTCTGCCCTCTGATGAAGAAAAATAAGAGGATTATGGAAGCTTCCTAATGAGAGAGACTGACTAAGGGGGAAATTTTATCTATTTCTGATAGGTTGTGGCCATGCTCAGTAAATCTTTAATCTAATTTTCTGTTGATGGGTGGGGCTGTGTTCCTTTCTTGTTATTTGACCTTAGACAAAATTCAGTTCAGTTCAGTTCAGTAGCTCAGTCGTATGTGAATCTTTTTGACCCCATGAATCACAGCATGCCAGGCCTCCCTGTCCATCACCAACTCCTGGAGTTCACTTAGACTCATGTCTCTCGAGACAGTGATGCCATCCAGCCATCTCATCCGCTGTTGTACCCTACTCCTCCTGTCCCCAATCCCTCCCAGCATCAGAGTCTTTTCCAATGAGTCAACTCTTCACGTGAGGTGGCCAAAATACCAGAGTTTCAACTTCAGCATCATTTCCTCCAAAGAAATCCCAGGGCTGATCTCCTTCAGAATGGAATGGTTGGATCTCCTTGCAGTCCAAGGGACTCTCAAGAGTCTTCTCCAACACCACAGTTCAAAAGCATCAATCCTTCAGTGTTCAGCTTTCTTTTTTTAAAGCTCATGTAAGCCAACCAGTACTGTAGGAAGATTAACAACATCCTATACATGAAAGTCAAGAAACTGATGCAGCCACCATTGAAAACAGTAAGAAGTTCTTTTTGAATTAATCTTATTTTTTTATTGAAGGATAATTGCTTTACATAATTTTGTTTTCTGTCAAACCTCAACACGAATCAGCCATATGTATACATATATCCCCTACATTTTGAACCTCCTGTCCATCTCCCTCCCTGGTATGAAGTTAAAAAAAAAAAAAAAAAAAAAAAAAAAAAACCTAAAAACTAAAAATAAAGTTAAAGTTACCATATGATTCAACAATCTCACTACTCAACATATATCCAGTAAACATTAAAACTTTCATCAAAAAATAGACATACACAACAGTGCTTATAGAAGCACAATCTACAATTCAAAAACCTAGAAGCAACCTTAAATGCTCATAGATAAGTAAATGGATAAAGGCAGATTATTACTATTATGCATACAATGAAATAGTAACCATAAGAAAGAATAAAAAAAAAAGTTACTTTTTCAACATGGATGGACCAAGAGATGATAATACTAAGTAAATCAAACAAAGAAAGACGTCAGGAGCTTAGGTGAGTCCAGCTCACCTTGACACTTCCTTTGGACCTCAGTTGTCAGGAGGCCTTCATCTTTCCCTCCTGGGTATATAAAGTCAGCTGTTCCATAACTGCTGTAGATTCTTATGGCTTCCTAGCCAACTCCATCATTTTGAAGACACTGAGTGGTCTGATCCAGAATCCCAGATATCGCTATATATACTCCTCCTCAGGAGGCACACCCTCATGCTCTATGAGGTCTGCAAGTCACTTCCCCAGCCAATGGTGTCTCTGGTTGAGTCTTGGCATCACAAAGCCCCATCTTGACCCCACTAGGGAAGGATGGGGAGCAACTCATATGATTTGGTGGGAGAAATGAGGTATTTATAATGTTGCTAAAGAGCTCTCCAAACACATCTGCCATCCTTATCTATTTAAGTCAACTCAGATGGTTCACATGGCAGGGAAAGTGTGTCTCCTCTGAACCCTGCTCAAGCCACACTATTTGTTGTTTCATTCTATTCTCTCATGTTTTGTCATTATGCAGATTTTAATATCTTGCCTAAAATCCCTCCTTGATAGTTAGGCTGAATTGAAGTGTCTGTATACCCCTCGTCCAAGGTAAGGAGCAGCGGCTGCGCTTTGCTGGAGCAGCCATGAAGAGATACCCCATGCCCAGGGTAACAGAAACTGAAGTAAAATGGTAGGTGTTGCAAGAGGGCATCAAGGGCAGACACACTGAAACCATACTCACAGAAAACTAGTCAATCTAAACACACTAGAACCACAGCCTTGTCTAACTCAATGAAACTAAGCCATGCCTGTGGGGCAACCCAGGGCAGGTGGGTCATGGTGGAGAGGTCTGACAGAATGTAGTCCACTGGAGATGGGAATGGCAAATCACTTCAGTATTCTTGCCTTGAGAACCCCAAGAACAGTCTGAAAAGGCAAAATGATAGGATACTGAAAGAGGAACTCCCCAGGTCAGTAGGTGCCCAGTATGCTACTGGAGATCAGTGAATAAATAACTCTAGAAAGAATGAAGCGATGGAGCCAAAACAAAGACAATACCCAGCTGTGGATGTGACTGGTGATAGAAGCAAGGTCCGATGCTGTAAAGAGCAATATTGCATAGGAACCTGGAATGTCAGGTCCATAAATCAAGGCAAACTGGGAGTGGTCAAAGAAGAGATGTCAAGAGTGAATGTCGACGTTTTAGGAATCAGCGAACTAAAATGGACTGGAATGGGTGAATTTAACCCAGCTGACCATTATATCTACTACTGTGGGCAGTAATCCCTAGAAGAAATGGAGTAGCCATGATGGTCAACAAAAGAGTCCGAAATGCAGTACTTTGACCCAGTCTCAGAAACGACAGAATGATCTCTGTTCGTCTCGAAGGCAAACATCACCATTAAACATCACGGTAATCCAAGCCTATGCCCCAACCAGTAAGGCTGAAGAAGCCGAAGTTTAATGGTTCTATGAAGACCTACAAGACCTTTTAGAACTAACACCCCCCAAAAGATGTTCTTTTCATTATAGGGGACTGGAATGCAATAGTAAGAAGTCAAGAAACACCTAGAGTAACAGTCAAATTTGGCCTTGGAATGCAGAATGAAGCAGGGAAAAGACTAATAGAGTTTTGCCAAGAAAGTGCACTAGTCATAGTAAACATCCTCTTCCAACAACACTAGAGTAGACTCTACACATGGACATCACCAGATGGTCAACACTGAAATCATATTGATTATATTCTCTGCAGCAAAAGATGGAGAAGCTCTATACAGTCAATAAAAACAAGACCAAGAGCTGGCTGTGGCTCAGATCATGGACTCCTTATTAACAAATTCAGACTTAAATTGAAGAAAGTATGGAAAACCGCTAGACCATTCAGGTATGACCTAAATAAAATTCTTTATGATTATGCAGTGGAAGTGAGAAATAGACTTAAGGGCCTAGATCTGATAGATAGAGTGCATGATGAACTATGGAATGAGGTTCGTGACACTGTACAGGAGACAGAGATCAAGACCATCCCCATGAAAAAGAAATGCAAAAAAGAAAAATGGCTGTCTGGGAAGGCCTTACAAATAGCTGTGAAAAGAAGAGAAGTGAAAAGCAAAAGAGAAAAGGAAAGATATAAGCATCTGAATGCAGAGATCCAGAGAATAGCAAGAAGAGATGAGAAAGCCTTCTTCAGCTATCAATGCAAAGAAATAGAGGAAAACAACAGAATGGGAAAGACTAGAGATCTCTTCAAGAAAATTATAGACACCAAGGGAACATTTCATGCAAAGATGGGCTTGAAAAAGGACAGAAATTGTATGGACCTAACCTAAGCAGAAGATATTAAGAAAAGGTGGCAAGAATAAGAACTGTACAAAAAAAGTCTTCATGACCTGTATAGTGACGATGGTGTGATCACTCATCTAGAGCCAGACACCCTGAAATGTGAAGTAAAGTGGACTTTAGAAAGCATCACTACAAACAAAGCTAGTGGAGGTGATGGCATTCCAGTGGAGCTATTTCAAATCCTGAAAAATGATGCTGTGAAAGTGCTGCAGTTAATATGCTAGCAAATTTGGAAAACTCAGCAGTGGCCACAGGACTAGAAAAGCTCAGTTTTCATTCCAATCCCAACGCAAGGCAATGCCAAGGAATGCTCAAACTACCACACAATTGCACTCATCTCACATGCTCGTAAAGTAATGCTCAAAATTATCCAAGCAAGGCTTCAGCAATACTTGAATTGTGAACTTCCTGATGTTCAAGCTGGTTTTAGAAAAGGCAGAGGAACCAGACATCAAATTAACATCTGCTGGATCATGGAAAAAGCAAGATAATTCCAGAAAATACATCTATTTCTGCTTTATTGACTCTGGCAAAGCCTTTGACTGTGTGGATCACAATAAACTGTGGAAATTCTTTAAGAGATGGGAATACCAGACCACCTGACCTGCTCTTGAGAAATCTGTATGCAGATCAGGAAGCAACAGTTAGAACTGAACATGGAACAACAGACTGGTTCCAAATTAAAAAAAGGAATACGTCAAGGCTGTATATTGTCACCCTGCATATTTAACTTATAAGAAGAGTACATCATGAGAAATGCTAGATTGGAAGAAGCACAAGCTGGAATCAAGATTGCTGGGAGAAATATCAATAACCTCAGATATGAAGATGACACTACTCTCATGGCAGGAAGTGAAGAGGAACTCAAAAGCTTCTTGATAAAAGTGAAAGAGGAGAGTGAAAAAGTTGACTCAAAGCTCAACATTCAGAAAACGAAGATCATGGCATCTGGTCCCATCACTTCATGGGAAATAGATGTGGAAACAGTGGAAAGCGTCAGACTTTATTTTTGGGGGCTCCAAAATCACTGCAGGTAGTGATTGCAGCCATGAAATTAAAAGATGCTTACTCCTTGGAAGAAAAGTTATGACCAACCTAGATAGCATATTCAAAAGCAGAGACATTACTTGGCCGACTAAGGTCCGTCTAGTCAAGGCTATGGTTTTTCCAGTGGTCATGTATGAATGTGAGATTTGGGCTGTGAAGAAAGCTGAGCATTGAAGACTGATTCTTTTGAACTGTGGTGTTGGAGAAGACTCTTGAGAGTCCCTTGCACTGCAAGGTGATCCAACCATTCCATCCTGAAGGAGATCAGCCCTGGCATTCCTTTGGAAGGAATGATGCTCAAGCTGAAACTCCAGTAATTTGGCCATCTCATGCGAAGAGTTTACTCACTGGAAAAGACTTTGATGCTGGGAGGGATTGGGGGCAAGAGGAGAAGGGGACGACAGAGGATGAGATGACTGGATAGCATCACTGACTCGATGAACGTGAATCTGAGTGAACTACGGTAGTTGGTGATGGACAGGGAGGCCTGGCGTGCTGTGATTCATTGGGTCGCAAATAGTCGGACACTACTGAGCAACTGAATTCTACTGAAGTGTCAGTTGAAAACGTGGCCTTAAAGCACCTTGGAGACTTTTTAATTCTGTGTCACCTATGGGAAATTTTGTGCACCCTAGTCCTTTTCTCAGTGTTCACATATTTCTCCTCAGTTTTCTAGTTACCAGTCTGAACTCCCTGTCTTCACACTGTGAGAATACACTGAATAAACTTGCCCTTGTTCCACTTGGAACAGTCTTGTTTCAAATCTAGGACTCATGAGCAGCTCACTATGTGTACTACCTAAGCTTGGTTTATAACAGGGTGATGGGCATGAGGTAGGCAAATGCATGCTTCAGGTTGTGCTAGATGGCCCAAAAAGGAAATGACAACCTGAGAATTATTAGTATTTCCATGAAGGAGTGGAGCTTGCCCAGTGGTGTGTGAGCCTTGTGTGCAAAGGTGTTTGCAACATGTTCCCTCAGAATTTTTTTTTCTCACCTTGCTTTCCTGCTGGCATCTCCATCAGAGCTTACCTTACTGTCAAGACTGTGGTGGAATTCATGAATAGCTACCACAAGGTTCCAGTTTCTTGGAGCAAACACTAAGTAATCATGCCCTGCCCATCTATCTCTCAATGTTTCTCATTGGGGTGGTTTTCCTCGGAGGAATGTGAATTAATTTTGGGCTTTACCACAGTTATTGTGCTCCTAATTGACAAGCAGCATCAGCTATCCTGAGGTATGCCCCTGGGGTCACTGTTTTTTGACATAGTGGTACTTCCTGGCTTTCCTGTGAAGTGCTCAGTTCCTGGTGTCCACTCGTTGCTTATTCGCCCACAATGCATTACACTGCTTAAAATTTTAAGAGAACAAATCACACCATAAACAAACCCACAAGATGTCTTCTAACATTTTTAGAAGAGCCTAAAACATGATACAAAATGTGAAAAAGGCTTGAAGCAACAATTTATAAGAAAGATGTAGCACAGGCCATTCACTTTATTAAGAGATGTTTAAAATACATGAGCAGCCAACTGAAAATAAAGCTATGGAACTAGACTCTAACCACATTAAAAAAGATATTTAATCTCACTAAGGTAAGAAACCCTGGGCTGGAAGTAACAAAGCTGAAATCAAGATTGCCTGGAGAAATATCAATAACCTCAGGTATGCAGATGATACCACCCTTATGGCAGAAAGTGAAGAGGAACTAAAAAAGCCTCTTGATGAAAGTGAAAGAGGAGAGAGAATAAGTCGGCTTAAAGCTCAACATTCAGAAAACGAAGATCATGGCATCTGGTCCCATCATTTCATGGGAAATAGATGGGGAAACAGTGGAAACAGTGTCAGATTTTAATTTGGGGGGCTCCAAAATCACTGCAGATGGTGACTGCAGCCATGAAATTAAAAGACGCTTACTCCTTGGAAGAAAAGTTATGATCAACCTAGATAGCATATTCAAAAGCAGAGACATTACTTTGCCAACAAAGGTCCATCTAGTCAGGGCTATGGTTTTTCCGGTGGTCATGTAGGGATGTGAGTTTTGGACTGTGAAGAAAGCTGAGCACCGAAGAATTGATGTTTTGAACTGTGGTGTTGGAGAAGACTCTTGAGAGTCCCTTGGACGGCAAGGAGATCCAACCAGTCCATTCTGAAGGAGATCAGCCCTGGCGTTACTTTGGAAGGAATGATGCTAAAGCTGAAACTCCAGTGTTTTGGCCACCTCACGCGAAGAGTTGACTCATTGGAAAAGGCTCTGATGCTGGGAGGGATTGGGGGCGGGAGAAGTGAACGACAGAGGATAAGATGGCTGGATGGCATCACTGACTCGATGGACATGAATCTGAGTGAACTCCGGGAGTTGATGATGGACAGGGAGTTCTGGCGTGCTGCAATTCATGGGCTAGCAAAGAGTAGGACACTACTGAGGGACTGAACTGAATTGAAGGTACACAAATCATATTAAAATTCTCTTGAGAGATTAAGCTGACCCAGAAGTGGCATAGATTTTAGAAACTGCAGAGACATTAAGTAACTTGAAATAACTGTGTTTTGCATGTTATAAAATTAAGTAGAGACATGGAAATCATAAAATAGACCCGATTTCATCTTATAGATTGAAAACTATACTGTCAGATGACATACACAATGAATAGAATAAATGAAAGATTAGAAGGCCAGCAGGAGAATATTGTGCACTTGAAAAGTGTCTAGAATGAATCATGACTACACAAATGTATGCAAAGTATGACACAGAATAATCTATTGATTTTTACCTCCTTACAAATGAAGCATTGGTTAAACAGTTGAAAATAAATCCGTGTAGTTTAACTTAATAAAAACTAAAAGTGAAAAAAAGTAGGGTCATCTTGAGAAATCCTGGAATCTAATATCTATTCCTGACTTGAGAAGAACACCTGGAGAACACATAGGCTAATTCAGTTCAGTATTCTTGTGCTTCCCTAGTGGCTCAGCTAGCAAAAAATCGTCCTGGCATGTTGGAGACCTGGGTTCCATCCCTGGGTTGAGAAGATCCCTGCAGGGAGAAATGGTAACCTATGACAGTATTCTTGCGTGGGGAATCACCAAGGCCAGAGGAGTCTTTTTGGGTTATATTCCATGTGGTTGCAAGGAGGTGGGCACAACTGAGCACATTCTGTATATATTTCTTGGCAAACTAGAAGTAGAAAATTTCCTCAACCTGATGAAGGTAATAAACTGTATAAATAACATAACACTTTACAGTGGAAAGCTAAGTGTTGGGGTTTTTTTTTTTCAGTTCTTTTCTCCCTTGCAGTTAATCTTTAATGTATATAAATCATCTTTACCTATCTCTATTCAATTTTGCATATCTATTGTTTTCTTTCTTTGCTTTCCTATCAACAAATTTGTTTTATTTTCATTGATTTATTCCCCAATTGGTGCCTTGCTCTAGTTTTGTTTTGCAGTTTGTGCTTCAGTTAGTTTTCATCTTGTAGATTTAATTTTTGGTTTCCTTTGTCCACCACCTCAATCCATTGTGCTTTATATATGATGGGCTCTTTTGATTTTGCTTATGGGTGTATATTTATATGTGTATATCCTGTCACACTTTTCATTGTTGTTATGAATCTCTGCCTCTACGTTGGGCTTTTGCAGTTCTGTGGAGTATTGTTTTCCCCTTTTTCTTTCTTTTTCCATTTTTAAAAAATTCTTTTATAGAGTTTTAATTTTTACTTTTCTAAAAACCAATCATATTTTTTCTACATTTATTCGATTGTTTGCCTTTCCGCTGATCTTATCCTCTGGCAGTTAATCGTTCAGTACGGTTCAGTTGTTCAGCCATGTGCAGGGCCCCCTGTCCATCACCAACTCCCAGAGTTTACCCAAACGCATATCCATTGAGTCGGTGATGCCATCTAACAGTCTGTCATTTCCTTCTCCTCGTGCCTTCAATCTTTCCCAACATCAGGGTCTTTTCAAAGGAGTCAGCTCTTTGTATCAGGTGACCAAAATACCAAGTTTCAGCTTTAACCTCAGTCCTTCCAATAAACACCCAGGACCAATTTCCCTTACGATGGGTTGGATGGATCTCCTTGCAGCCCAAGGGACTCTGAAGAGTCTTCTCCAACACCATAGTTCACAAAAATCAATACTTCAGCACTCATCCCTCTTTACAGTCCAACTCTCACATCCATTCATGACCACTGGAAAAACCATAGCCTTGACTAGATGGACCTTTGTTGACAAAGTAATGTCTCTGCTTTTTAATATGCTATGTATGTTGCTTATAATTTTCCTTCCAAGGAGAAAGTGTCTTTTCATTTCATGGCTGCAGTCACCATCTGCAGTGATTTTGAAGCCCAGAGAAATAAAGTCAGCTGTTGTTTCCACTGTTTCCCCATCTATTGGTAATGAAGTGATGGGGCCAGATGCCAGGATCTTAGTTTTCTGAATTTTGAGCTTTAAGCCAACTTTTTCATACTCCTCTTTCACTTTCACCAAGAGGCTCTTTTGTTCATCACTTTCTGCCATAAAGGTGGTGTAATCTCCATACCTGAGGCTGATATTTCTCCTGGCAATCTTATTCCAGGCTGTGCTTCATTCAGCACAGTGAGAGGAGTTAATCTTTAATGTATATAAATCTTCTGTGTCTACTTCTATTTAAATCGGCATAACTATCCTTGATTTATTTATTTTCTTCCTTTCCTTTTCTCTCAGCATTATGTTAGTTTTATTTTCATTGCCTTAATCCTCACTTGGCACTTCGCTTTGGTTTTTTTTTTTTTTTCCAGTTTGTGCTTTAGATAGCTGTGTTCTTAACTGGTTGATACCATTTTTTGTTTCTTTTGCTCACTGGGTATATTTATTGTAATTCTTTTTTTTTTTTTTTTTGAACTGTTTTGATTTTGCTTATGGGTGTATATGTGTATGTTCTCATTATGGAATATATGTGTATATTCTGTTATTCTAAATATTATTTGCCTGACAGTGTAACTGCCATTTACCTGGGGTTTGTCTTTGGTTTCTCTTTCTTGGAGAATATATATATATTTAATCTAACAATGCCATATAAAAGCACCTGTGGTATCTCTGTTCCTAGCAACAGATCCAGCTCTGAGTTTTTGGAACTGATGCCAAGACCCTACACAATCAGAGAACTCCTACCCCTAAGCAGTATCAAATAATGAGAACTCACACAGAGGAAACCACTTGGCTACACGACTCTGCATCACCCAAACACGAGTTGCACCCAGTGTAGAACATGCCATGCAAAAAGCAAACAAAACAAAAATACAAACCCAATCATCAGTAGATAGGATTTCCACCTCACTCAGCAATGCACATCAGAAAGAAAAAAAAAAAAAAAAACTCACCAAAAATATCACCTAAAGTAAAGTTTACACAAGGAACTGGACCAACCTTAGGAGGGCAGAAACCAAAAGGAAGAATTAGACTTTGAAGGGTGGGAAAAGGAGACCTCAAACACAATAAGTTTAAAGAAAATAATCAAATGTAAGAGAAAAAGATTTTGATAGGGCCATAACTCCTGCTTTGGAGGCAGTCCGAGTGCCTGCACACTTGACAGGTCCCCATAAGCCAAACAGCTGCCCTACCTTGATGCTCAACCCTCACTCTGGCAGAGCTGCCACAGGTAAAAAGACTTTTGTGTCTATATATGAAGGGCCACTTCAGTAGTGTCTGACTTTTTTCTACCATGTAGACTGTGGCCTGCCAGGATTCTCTGATAGGGAGAGGGGTTCCCCAGGCAAGAACACTGGAGCATATTGTCCTATAATTGTTGTTATACCTTTCTAGGGCTCTAGATTTACTTCTGCCCTAGTTTCCAAAAACCTGGATACCTGGTGCTACCAGAACCCTTGTGACCCAAGCAGCTGCACCACCTGCCCAACTGGCTTTCATGGGGGCAAACCTAAGTCCTCAAAGACAGCCTTAGGAGGAAACCTTCGTGGACAAACCACATGCAGAGATCAAAATAAATCCACAGTTGAAACCCAGGGGCAGTGTGGCTAAGAAAGAAGACCCAAACCTTCCTACCAGCTCTACAAGTTACAGATTAAATCCACATGATCAACTATGGAGACTCTGTGTCTGTGGAATATATAAAACTCTATAAAAGCTATAAAAACAAAAATGCAAACCCAATCATCAGCATACAGGATTTCTACCTCACTCAGCCCTGCACATCAGGAGAAAAAAAAAACTCACCACAAATCTCACCCAATTCAAAGCTTACACAAACAGCTTACACAACTACCTTAGGAGGGCAGAAACTAAAAGGAAGAACTGGACCTTTCGGGTCGAGTTTGGTTTTGACCCAAAAGAAACCAATTGAGACCTCCCACAAAAGAAAATACACTAGTTCTGATAGCTGTGGACATAGGAGGCAAGAACACATTGGAGTTAAGACCAGATTACAATGTGAGTTTCCCCCACAGCAGGTCCAGAGATCAGCACAATGATGAAAGATATATCCTAAGGAGGTGAGGCAGACTGTGATTCCAAGCAAGGGAAAGGACTGTAACAGCAGTGATTCGAGATAAACATGTGTTATTATCTTTTGACTTGTTCTGTATATTGCTTTGGATTTTTTTTTTCTTTCCCTTCCCCCCTCCCCAATGTTTAAATTGTCGATTTTATTGCATTATGAAATCTCATGAAGCTTTTAAGATTGATTTTCATTTCCTCAGTCACATTTTTATTCCTTTTAAAAATCTCTGCCTCAACGTTGGTCTTTTGCATTCTGTGGAGTGTGTGTGTGTGTGTGTGCGTCTGTTGTGTGTGTTTTACTTCCTTCTTCCATTTTTCCTCTTTTTTTATAATCTTACATTTTGGCCTTATTTTTTTTTTTTTCCCTACATTTACTCCTTTGTTTACCTTTGTACTTTTTTTTCCCCTTGTGGTTAATCTTTAATGTATATAAATCTTTTTCTCTACCTCTTTTACTTTTGTATATCTATTCTTTCTTTTCTTTCTGTTCAACATTTTGATAGTTTTATTTTCATAGCTTTATTCCCCAATGGCACCTTGCTCCAGTTTTGCTTTCAGTTTGTTCCTCAGTTAGTTTTCTTCTGGTATATACAATTTTCAGATGCTATTTTTGACAGATTGACCTATTGTATCCTATTTTTCTTCAGTTGTTTAAATTTTGCATACGAGTAAACATGTATATGTGTATATTCAGTCACACTCTTTACTGTTGCTATAAACATCAGCCTCTTTGTTGCACTTTTGCAGTTCTGTGGAGTTTCCCATTCCTTTTTTCTTTTTTTCTTTCTTTCTTTTTGATCTCCATTACTTTCTATCTTCTTTATAATTTGAATTAATATTTTTTCAACCTGTTGTATTTTTCTACATTTATCCCTTTGTTTGCCTTTCCTGCTCTGCTTTTCCTTTTGCAGTTTATCTTTGGTGTATATAAGTCTTCTTCATTTACCTCTATGTATTATTTCTTTTCTTTTCTTCCTTTAGGTTCCTCTTGACATATTTGTAATTTTGTTTTCATTCCTTTATTTCCCACTTAGTACATTACTTTAGTTTTGTTTTGCCATTCGTGCTGTAGTTTTGTACTTAACTGATAAGTACAATTTTTGATTTACACTCTTTGCTGGCTCAGGTTACTGTACTTTATTTTTGTTGGACTGTTTTCACTCTGCTCATGGATGCATATGTATATATTCCATTATTGTCATTATTATTAGCCTTTTTTTGAAACTACCATTTGTCTGGAGTTTATCTTTGGTTCTCATGTTTGGATATTTCCTGTCATCTCAATTAATACCATAACAAATCAGTCATGAAATAGTTGTTCCTAACCAGAGATCACGCTCTGAGCCTTTGGAGTGAGAGGACTGACTCCAAGATCCTGGACTACCAGAGAACTAACCCTAGGGAGTGTCAAATAGTGAGAACTCACAGAAAGCAAACCTTTGAATACAACACCTGGCATCACCCATCCCTCAGAAGCACCCTCTGTTGGATACATCATCCAAAAAACAAACAAATCAAAAATGAAAACCCAATCATCAACAGACAGGATTACCACCTTACTCAGCCTTGGCCAACAGAGGAAAAACAAACAAGAACTCACCACAAATTTCACCCTATAGGAAACCACTCATACGCAAATCACTGCACCAACCATAGGAGGGCAGAAACCAAAAGGAAGAAAAAAATCAACCTTGAAGCCTGAGAAAAGGAGACCTCAGACACAGCAAGTAAACTAATAATAATAATAATGCAGAGAGATACTACATGAATGAAGGAGCAGACTATAAACACAGAAGTCCAAAGAAATGAAGAAGAAATAGGGAAACCACCTAAAAAGGAATTCAGAATAACTATGGTAAGCATGATCAAAAATCTTGAAAACAAAATGGAGAAAATGTAAGAATCAATGAACAAACCCTAGACGAATGAAAGAATAAAAATACAGAGACAAACAACACAATTACTGAAATTTGAAATACTCTAAAACAAATCAAAAAAAGAATAGTGGAAGCAGAAGAACAAGTTTGTGAGCTGGAAGATAAAGTGGTACACTAACTGCTGAAGAGCAGAATAAAGTTAAAGAATGAAAAGAACACAGGATGGTCTCAGAGACCTCAGGGACAAAATCAAACACACTAACAATCAAATTATAGGGGTCTCAGAAGAAGAAGAGAAGAAGAAATGATATGAGAATTTATTTGAAGATATTATAGTTGAAATTTTCCCTTAAAAGGAAAAGGAAATAGTCAATCAAATCCAAGAGGCACAAAGAGTCCCTTACAGAATAACTTCAGGAGAAACAGCACAAGACATATACTAATCAAATTAACAAAGACTAAACACCAATAAAGAATATTGTAAAATGGCAAGGGAGAAGCAACAAGTAACTTACAAGGGAAACCCCATATGCTTAACAGCTCTTCTTTTAGCAGAACCTCTGCAGGCCTGAGGGGATTGGTAGAATATAGTTATAGTACTGAGAGGGAAAAATCTACCACCAAGATTACTATACTCAGGGAGGATCTCATTCAAAATTGATGGAGAAATCAAAAGCTGTTCAGACAAGCAATAGTTAAGACAATTCAATACCACCCAAAGCAGCTTTACAACAAATGTTAAAGGGAATTATATAGTCAACAAATACAAGAGAAGAAAAAAGTCTACAAAATCAACCCCAAACAGTTAAGAAAATTACAATTGGAACATATATATCAGTAATTACCTTACATGTAAATTAATTAAATGCTCTGACCAAAAGACACAGACTGGCTGAATGGATTAAAAAACAAAATCTGCTATAAATATTGTCTATAAGAAACCCACTTTAGACATGAAGACACATATAGACTGAAAGTGAGAGGATGGAAAAGTGTATTCCATTCAAATGGGAGGCAAAAGAAAGCTCGAGTAGTAATCCTTATATCAGGCAAAACAGACCTGAAGCTGGAGAAGATTATAAGAGATAGGAAGGACACTACATAAGGATCAAGGAATCAATCCAAGACTAAGACATAACAATTGTAAATGATTATGCACCTAACATAGGAGCACCTCAGTACATAAGACAAACACTAACAGACACAAAAGGAGGAACTGATACTAACAAAATAATAGTAGAATACTTTAAAACCCCACTCAGATGAATGGACAGATAATCAAAACTGAAAATTTAATAAACATGTTAGGGAACATTCAACTTTAAGAGATCCAATATCTTATGCTTTTGTGTGCCATTTCTCAAGGATTCTCTATACCTTCTCAGTTCCTGGAAAACAGGAACAAGCAGAGCTGCACACAGTTCTCAGAACTGAGATCATAAGAAGGGGCATCTGCTTGGATTCCTTTCAGTGACTCCCTTCAGTGACTTTACTTAAATGTAATCTATTCAGTTATGTCCTTCTTACTTAAGATATGGAATGCTTCTGGCTCTTTGAAGATTGTTATTTGCTTGACTTTTTTTCTCTGTAATTTATTATGATTATTATTATTATTTTACTACCTAAAGCTACCTTGTATGAAGATACATAAACGTGCATTTCTACACATAAAACACCCTTGTTTCACTCGAGAATTTTGTCCCCTGTGTCCCTTTTCTCATTGACTCCAGTCCCTAGGTCCCAGTTTACAAAGACTGACAAGTGGCCACCTGGTGGAAGCCCTTGGCAAGTGGACCTAGTGATTGTTAGGACCTATGAAGGTAGGTAAGTGTGGGGTTATGGAACAAATGGCTGGAAAGTCCCACCACTTTTCTATTTTACATCATTTATTGAAGGTTCAAGGACTGTCGACTTCGTGTCAACTGATAAGGGCTTATCTCCAAGCAGTGGTTGAACCTGATCCCTGGTTCCCTGATGAAGACAGTTTCAATTTGAAAATTTGGAACTGGGTTTAAAAAATATATATATTATAACTAATTATTAATATTATTTTTATATATTGATATATATTAAAAGAGCCACAAGATGGGAAAAATATATTCCAATAAATTTCTGGCCCTCATTAAATCCATGATCTTGCCATTTCTAGGCAATTCTGGCTCCCCTGCTATTCGTCAACAAGCAGAACACTCATTATCGAAACCTAATGATAAGACTTTAAAAAAGCCCAGTTAGAGCAGCATGAAATGTTTCAAAATTTTCCCACCATCCCTCCTGTGGCTATCCTAAGCTCTCCTCCTCTTTTGTAATGGGCACAAAACCAAAGGTCCTCTTGATTTGAGGACAAGATAAATCTGATGATGATTCTTCTCCTGCTCTCTTTGACACTAAAGTCAACCATACTCTTTTTGATGACAGTGATAAGCCCCTAACACACACTAGTATTTATGAATATGGATGATCCACTCATTCTCCTTCACGACAAAAGCTTCCTGATTTACTGGCTTTGCAATCTCAAGTCTCTGAGGCCAATGATCTTTTTGCCTTTCCTATGTTAAAAAATGTTAATGCTCAAAGACAACTAATACCTCAATATGGAGGCATTGATTTTTCTCATATACAATAAATTAAAAAGGCTATAAATATGTATGACCCTCATTCACCTTTCACTAAAGAACTTCTAAACACTATGACATCTTCTATCAAAAATTTTATTCCTTATGATTGGCAACTTGTGATAAAAGCTCTTCTTAAACCAAGAGAATATCTTCAATAGATAATATGGTTTCATGATATGGCCCTAGATCATGCCAATATTAATGCTCGAGCTGGCACTCCCCCAAACCAAATTACTTTTAAAACGTTAATCGATATGGGGCAATTTAATTCAATGGAAGCTCAGATACAATTTCTTCCTTTGTTACACGATCAACTGAGAGATATTGTCCTTGAAGCATGGGACAAATTACTCCTCAAAGAAAACCTCAAGATAGCTACACAAAGATATTACAAGGGCCTAATGAAACCTGTGTTGATTTTTCAGCTAGACAGAGAGTTACTAACTGCCATAATGTTGTCAGAGAGGAAGCGAAAGTACAATTAGAAAAACTGCTTACATATAAAAATGAGAATCAGGAATGTCAGAGAGCCGTAGCACAGATACATGAGACCAGAAATGTTATTATTTAAAGGCTTGTCAGAGCTTAGGATCAAAAACTCAGAAACTGCAGACACTACCTGAAGCAATGGCTGCTAGCTTTAAAAAGAAAAATGAAAGATACTTTGTAGGAATAAGAGCTATTTTAAAAAGTATTGCACAATTGCTTCTTTTACCTTACATTTATATTAACTCATCTAATAATGGATGGATTTTGTGATACTAATCAAAAACAATCCTTATGGACATCAATAGTATCTAAATGTGCACAATGAAATATAAATATCAAAATTAGTGACAAAAGATGTTTTGGTATTCTTGATACTGGGTCTGATATTACTATTACTTCCAAACATTTATGGCCCAAATCTTGGCCAATACAGAGAATTTCTTGCCAAATTGCAGGAGTTTCTCAAAACAAAGTATAAGAGGTTTATCAAAATGTCCACATATATCCTTGTGAGTGACCAGAAGGCCAGCCTTCCACATTACAACTTTATATGATAGATTCATCCTTTAATTTAATAGGAAGATATTTATTTATGCAATGGCAAACTCAAGTATATATTTCACATTTTTCCTAGGGGTCACTGCTCTTTAATAAACATTACAATTATTAAAATAACTTGAAAAAATGATGAGCCTATTTGGACAAAGAAGTGGCCCCTTCCAAAAGAGAAATTAGAGGCTACTAAAGAACTTATAAATACATAATTGAAATGAAAACATATTGAGGAATCTTATTCCCCTTGAAATCCTCCCATTTTTTGTAATAAAAAAGAAAAGGAAAAGAAATCTAGCAAATGGCATCTTTTAACAAATCTTCAAAAAGTTAATACATCTATGAAACCTATGGGTACATTACAACCAGAAATTCCATCACCTACCACTGTTCCTCAAAACTGACATGTTATTATTGGAGATTCACAATTTTTTTTTTTTTTTTTGCTATACCTTTACACCCTGTAGACAGATAGATTTGCTTTCTCTCTTCGTTATCCTAATTATATTTGGCCTCATAAATGGTATGAATGGGCTGTGTTGCCTTAAAAAATGATGAATTCTCCCACCATATGTAAATATTATATAGGCAATGTCCTGGAACAACTGAGAAAACAATTTCCTGACTTTTTTGTTATTCATTACACGAATGATATATTGTTTTTGGCTTCATCTGTTTTAGAAACTCAACAAATGTTTGATATAGCTCAACGAGACATAAGAGCTTCTAGATTAGTCATTGCCCCTGAAAAGATTCAAACCTCTACACCTTACCTTTAGCTTAGATTTATTATTAATAGATAATATATTCGGTGAAGGAAATGGGCACCCCACTCCAGTACTCTTGCCTGGAAAATGCCATGGACAGAGGAGCCTGGTAGGCTGGGGTCCATGGGGTTGCTAAGAGTTGGACACGACTGAGTGACTTCGTTTTCACTTTTCACATTCATGCATTGGAGAAGGAAATGGCAACCCACTCCAATGTTCTTGCCTGGAGAATCCCAGATGTGGGGAACCTGGTGGGCTGATATCTATGGGGTCACACAGAGCTGGATACAACTGAAGTGACTTAGCAGCAGCAGTAGCATCAGACAACATATTACTTTCCAACTAACACAGATTCTTGTTGATAAATTATCAACCTTAAATGATTTTCAAAAACTTTCAGGTGATATAAACTTAGACCCTCTTTATACATTACAAATTATCAACTAACTAACTTATTTAAAAAGAGAATTTAAATAGCCCCTGTTTACTTTCACAAGAGACACAAGAACTCTGGTGCAAAATAAATTGCAAAAGCAATTTCTTACTCATATTAGAATTTATTTACCTCTAGAGTTATTCATACTTTCCTCTCTCCATTCTCCCATAGGATTTCTTAACCAACAAGTATCTATACCGGTATTAGAGAGACAAGATCACTTACACCCTATCTTGATTTGATTGCTATAATCATTATCAATGGAAGAAATAGAGCTAAGACTCTAACTGGCTCCAATCCTCATACAATTGTAATACCTATTAATAAAACTCAATTTGAGGATGGATTACATATTTCTACCAATTTCCAAATAGCCTTTCTAGAATATTTTAGAGAAATTTCATTTCATTATCCTTCTAACAAATTCTGGAATTTCTTCACAAATACTGAATTTATTATCTCTTGCATTTTCACATCACGACCTATATACTTAAGCTGATATTTTCTATATAGATGGGACTAAAAAATGCCAAAGCCTCATTCTAGTCTCTCAAAGAATATAAAGTCTTTTATGCTAAATTTCACTCTTCTCAAAAAAATGAATTATATTCTCTCATTCAGGTTATTCACCTACATTATTATCCCATTAATATAGTTTCTGATTCCTCATATTAAGTTTTTGTATAAAGAAATATGGAAGCTTCTACCATAAATTATAATCAATCTATTATCCAACAATTTTTTTCTTGAACTACAATCCATTACTAGGAACTGCACTTTCCCCATTTATATTACCCATATTCGAGCACATTCTTGTCTTCCGGGCCCTATCGCCATGGCAATGGCAATGAACAAGCTGGTAAATTTGTCTCTTTTGGTACTCCTAAAGAACAACATGCTCTATTATACAATAATGCTGGCTCTTATGCAGCTCAATTTCAGAAAAATAAATGACCCAATCAAAAAATGGGCCAAAGAACTAAATAGACATTTCTCCAAAGAAGACATATGGATGGCTAACAAACACATACAAAGATGCTCAACGTCACTCATTATCAGAGAAATGCAAATGAAGACCACAATGAGGTAACATTTCACACCAGCCAGAATGCCTGCAATCCAAAAGTCTGCAAGCAATAAATGCTGGAGAGGGTGTGGAGAAAAGGGAACTCTCTTAACACTGTTGGTGGGAATGCAAACTAGTACAGACACTATGGAGAACAGTGTGGAGATTCCTTAAAAAACTACAAATAGAACTGCTTTATGACCCAGCAATCCCACTGCTGGGCATACACACTGAGGAAACCAGAATTGAAAGAGATGCCTGTACCCCAATGTTCATTACAGCACTGTTTATAATAGAACATGGAAGGAACCTTCCATGGAAGGACATGGAAGCAACCTAGATGTCCATCAGTAGACGAATGGATAAGAAAGCTGTGGTATATATACACTATAGAGTATTACTCAGCCATTAAAAATAATACATTTGAATCAGTTCTAATGAGGTGGATGAAACTGGAGCCAATTATACAGAGTGAAGAAAGCCAGGAAGAAAAACACCAATACAGTACACTAACACATATATACGGAATTTGGAAAGATGGCAATGATGACCCTGTATGCGAGACAGCAAAAGAGACACAGATGTAAAGAACAGACTTTTGGACTCTGTGGGAGAGGGTGGGATGATTTGGGAGAATGGCATTGAAACATGTATATTATCATGTAAGAAACGAATCACTAGTCTAGGTTTGATACAGGATACAGGATGCTTGGGGCTGCTGCACTGGGATGACCCAGAGAGATGATATGGGGAGGGTGGTGAGAGGGGGGTTCAGGGTTGGGAACTCATGCACACCTGTGGTGGATTCATGTCAATGTATGGCAAAACCAATACAGTATTGTAAAGTAAAACAAATTAAATTAAAAAAAAATAATGCTGGCTCATTACATCAAATTTAAAAAATTCCATACTGACATGCTAAAAAATCATGAATAATTGTTATAAGTGTCGGCCCCTACATGCTTGATCCATTATACAAGACATCAGTCCTCAAAGATTACAACCGGGTCCAGCCCCGGTGGATCCAGGGTGATTCAAAGGTGGGGACAGAGCTGGTGTCTTTGGAAAAATACATATTTAATCACAGATATAGAGAGATTAGAAATAGATAGTGTAGCAGGAAGATTAGTGGAGAAAAAGAGGCTGAATAACTTGGATTACGTGGAATAGCATCCATGCTCCAGTTGGGAATTCAGCCAGAAAAATGGGGGCAAGAAAGAAGCGACATGGGGGAATCGGTCTTTCTGGAAAATGATCCATTTTCTTTATTTTTGAGTTTGCTTATATACCTTTTGTTACACATAGGGATGAATTCAGAGTCATGCGGGGGTCAGCAGTCCTGACCTTTATCAAAATCAGGTGCTTCACATAAATGTATAAAAAAAGGTCTTAGGAATATTACATCATGTTCTGGCCATGAGTGAGACCTGATGACATTTTATGATCCTTTCTTTCTGATAACCAAAAACTTATTTCTTCCAAGGGTGTTTTTTCTTAAACCAGGCACCACCCTCCAAATAAAGTTACATTCTTATAGGGTGAGGATGTAGTGAGTTACAATCAAGAAAGGAATTTATTTACATAGCAAGGACACAGTGATGTATAATGAAGTACAGTGATCTATTACAAAAGAGAAAATCCATTAACTCAAAAAGCCTAGTATTGCTAACATCAAAAACTACTATATTTCCTTTGCTATATTTCAAATACATTGATTAATATATTCCCAGGTGCCTAAGGATATGGAGGCCTGGTGGCAATCACTGACTCAGCAAGAAGAAAAAGCCCTATGGTAATTAAGACTCTCAAAATACTCCAAAATTCTCTGTGCTGTTTATGGTTGAGAGGTAATAAACAATCATGTGTCTAGTGGCAGCAGTATGGATAATCCTGTCACACAAGCTAGTCTGTCAGCAGAGAGGTTTGACCTGAAACATCCTTATCCAACTCAGAGCAGGGAATTAGCAGCAATTATTGACACAACAAATGAAAAACCCTTCACCAATATGATTCATAACTAACCCACTATACTAATAATTTCTAACTCCTCAAAAGAATTTGCCTTTAGTAAGTCTAAAACATCTCATGCCTCTCAGGTTGGGAGGCTGTAAACAATCACATGTGGCTGGATGAACCTATACAGGCGGGCTAGATAAGCTTCAGAGCAGTCCATAAGCTGAAACACTCTTGTCACACCCAGGAATTTTTTTGCCTTGGAGCTGCGTGTTTACTCCTTCTCCAAGAGAAATGATTATGGGGGAGAGCCCCCCGTAAAGTCAGAGGTGTAGGTGAGAGCATAAAACAGACTCTGGTTTTGGGGTTAGATGCTCGGGGATAGGGGGTTTCCTGAGGCTTGATCACGCCTTTGCGTATGCCAAGCCTCCTTACTCATGACCTTGGCCATGGGCAGAGTTCCTCATGCTGGCTCCCGGCCACAACCCCACAATGGACAATAGCAAACGGACATAATTCATTCTCCTGAACTTTCTTCCTCTTCCTTACATATCTCGATCAATACAAATTCTTCTTTTATATAGGCCACACCTCTCCAAGGTGAAGTTACACGACATTCTATAACCTACCTGTTAGCTTGCTTTGCAATAATGGAAACAACTGATTCTATAAAAACAGACAATGATCCTGCCTATATTTCTAAGCAATTCAAACAATTTTTACATTCATTCTCTATTAGACAGATTACAAACATTCCTTATAATCCACAAACACAAGTCATAGTTAAACAAGCACACCACACATTGAAATTACAAACAAAACAGAAATAAACAAATAAAGAGGGAATACACAGGAACACTTCTATCTTCCTTATCCAGAACAGACTTTACTAGATTCCAACACAATATATAGATTAATCCCATAACTATTGTTCATATAGCTCTGTTTGTCTTTAAAATTTTTAGCTTACTGCAAGGAGATTTTTTGGGGGGGGTTATTTTATTTTATTTTATTTTTTTGAACTTTGAATTTTTTATTTAAACTTTTAAAATTTGAACACTTTTAAAATTTTAAATTAAATTTTTTGTATAGTTTTTTTTTTAGTATTGTTTTTTATTTTTTTAATTTTAAAATCTTTAATTCTTACAAGGAGATAGTTCGACAAAGCAGAAGAACATTTGAAGCATTGAAGGACACCCTCTCTTTCTCTGCCCATTTGGTATCAAGATGGGTTGACTAAAGAATGGATATCTGGAAAATTAATATTATAGGGTAAAGGGCATGCTTGTATTTCTCCAGATGGATCCAATGGAATCAGTAGGATCCCTCTTTGGAAGTTCTGCCACAGGGGAGCCACCGACATTCAAGATAGAGAATAAATGGCAAAATCCCTATGAGGGGGATTTTCCAGCACAAGCCATGATGGCTTTAAACATTTCCATGAAACAGCACACTCGACGTCATCAAACTTTTGATCTCCCTACTTGGTGATAGATAAAAACCTTTACTGATCAAGCAGAAAATCTGGTTTCTCAACAGAGAATGCCTGGGAATCATGAGAATATTTTTGTCACTATGGTTGCTTTGCTTGCTTTTGTGTCCCCCAGACATGCCGACTTGATTAAGTACACTTATTGGATTTATATACTTAACCCCCTTTTATTGCAGGTTGTAGAATGGACAGATATAGGGCAGGTTGAATCCGCTAATGGCACAACACATATGCCCCCTCCTTGGAACCTGGAGAGGACCTATCATTCCAAGGAAGAGGGAAGACTAATTAACATTTCTCTAGGTTATGAAATCATTCGTTTATGCATGAGCCCAGCAGAATTATGTATTAATGTTAGTTGACAAAAGTGGGCTTTCATTCTGCCTCCAAAAAAGAACTTATGCACATTGCTTAGACTGTGTACTGCCCTGTCCTTTTATTAAAACCATGTCAATACTACCAAAACTCTAGAAAAAGGACAAAAGTTCGAATGTAAGGGGTTTATTTATAAGGACTTTAAATATACTCCTGTTTATTGGGATAGATGTCAAGCTAAATCAGGGAAATTAATATTTATGGCCAATTACACCATTGTTGACTGCGGACCCTATTGTATGTGGCTATCGATCTGCTCAGATGATATTAACAGTATTATATGTGATTACGTACTCAAGTAGCATAGAAGATTACCAAGAGTTCCATGAAACACCTCCATGACAAAGGATTCCTTGGCTGGCTTGACATAGAAATGGCACCTTCTCACCCTGAAATCGTCCTCAATAAATGAATTGAGCCTGAATAATGGGACATCTGAAACCTTGCTGCAAGCACAGAGAAACTTGGAACTTGGACTAGATATTTCACAGAGACCAATTGTAATCATAGCAATTATTTTCATTATAATCATATATTTTATACAAGCTCGTGTTCCCCTTTCTGTTGTTATAGTCATAGGAAACTTACAATCAAATAGAATTTATGTTCTGTGACCTGTAAATATTGCATATTGCATACTTGTCTTAATTACTCTGTTTTTCTAAAAAACGAACCCCTTTTGATCCTTCAGTCTCAATGTAGTCTATGGTTACTTGTAGATCTCCAATAAACCTGGGAAGATGGTCCCATGGCAGGACTTGCTTTCTGGTTACTCACTAAATTACTCCAATGATCTAAGTGATTCATTGGATGGTTAATTCTTGGCATTTTAGGGTTAATAGCCATTTACACCACTGTTGCTGTCACAGGCATTGCTTTACAAATTTCAATTCAAACACAAAACTTCATTCAATATTGCACTAAAGATGATCATATTATGTGGGCCAATCAGGCTCATATAGATGAAGAAGTTCAGGATAAAATTCAGAAATTAAGAGCCATCCAATGGATTGGAGATCAATTAATAGATTTACAAAAAATATATATTATTAAATTGTGATCAGAATTATATTCAACTCTGAATCACTCCTGTTCGATTCAAGGATAGTGCTTACAATTGGGAACAAATCAAATTTCATCTGCAACATATACATAATAACACTTCCTTAAATGCACAATTGTTGCAAAAGAAAATTTTTGAATCATTTTCTAAGAGTCTACCCTCTTCCAACTATTTGGAAACCTTAGCTGAACAACTAACTGATCAATATCTGGGCTGGACCCTTGAGGATGGTTTCAAAGCATTACACATATTATTGGACCTGAAACTATAATGCTGAAATTATCCTGATGATTATATTTGTAGTATCAGTTCAGTTCAGTTCAGTCGCTCAGTCATGTTTGACTTTGCAACCCCATGAATCCCAGCACGCCAGGCCTCCCTGTCCATCACCAACTCCCAGCATTCACTCAGAATCATGTCCATCAAATCAGTGATGTAATCCAGCCATCTCATCCTCTGTCATCCCCTTCTCCTCCTGCCCCCAACCCCTCCCAGCATAACAGTCTTTTTCAATGAGTCAGCTGAAGTGGCCAAGGTACTGGAGTTTCAGCTTTAGCATCATTCTTTCCAAAGAAATCTCAGAGCTGATCGCCTTCAGAATGGACTGGTTGCATCTCCTTGCAGTCCAAGGGACTCTCAAGAGTCTTCTCCGACACCACAGTTCAAAAGCATCAATTTTTTGGTACTCAGACTTCTTCACAGTCCAACTCTCATATCCATACATGACTACTGGAAAAACCATAGCCTTGACTAGACGGACCTTAGTCAGCAAAGTAATGTCTCTGCTTTTGAATATGCTATCTAGGTTGGTCATAATTTTTCTTCCAAGGAGTAAGCATCTTTTAATTTCATGGCTGCAGTCACCATCTGCAGTGATTTTGGAGCCCCCCCCCCCCCAATAAAGTCTAACACTGTTTTCACTGTTTCCCCATCTATTTCCCATGAAGTAATGAGACCGGGTGCCATGATCTTCATTTTCTGAACGTTGAGCATAGCGATGCCTTTCAACTAAAATTGTTCAAACTAAAACAAAATAAAACAAAACTCAATTGGTCAGGGTCTTCTTCACAAAAATATCTACAGTCATCCCCAATTGTGAAAAAAAGAGGGGTAGATTATCAGCGGACGTTCAGCTTTAAGGGATCCAGTAAGTTATTATTTTCTTTTGCATGCTGTTTCTCAATGATTCTCCATTCCTTATCAGTTCCTGGAAAACAGGAATAAGCAGAGCTGCACTGCAGGACTGAGATCATGAGAAGGGGCACCTGGTTGGATTCCTTTCAGTGCCTCCCTTCAGTGACTTTACTTAAATGTGTTCTATTCAGTTATGCCTCTCTTAGTCAGGATATGGAGTGCTTTCTGGCCCTTTGAAGATGTTATTTGCTTGTCTTTGGTTTTGCTCTTTTTTTTTTTTTTTTTCTGCCTAAAGATGCCTTGTATGAAGGTACTAAATATTAGTTTCTGCAAATAAAGCGCCCTTGTTTCAATTGAGACTTGGGTCCTCTGTGTCCATCTCATTCAGTCCAGTCCCTAGATCCCAGTCTACAAAGACAATGATAGAAACACTTGTCTTAAATGACACATTAGATGAGATGTATCTCACTGATATCTTCAGGACTTCCCATCCAAATGCAGAAGAATACACCTTCTTATGATGTGCACATGGAACATTCTCCAGGATAGACCACACCTTGGCCACAAAGCAAACCTCAGTCACTTTAAGAAAATTAAAATCATATCAAGCATCTTCTCAGGCCACAATACTATGAAACTAGCTATCAATTACAAGAAACACATCGTAAGGAACAAAAACACATGGAGATAAACAAACAAACATGTTTCTAAATAGCCAACAGGTTACTGAAGACATCAAAAGGGAAATTTAAGAATTCCTTAACAAAAGATATGACAATTCAAACCATATTGGATCCATCAAAAGCGGTTTTAGGAGAGAAGTTTATAGCAATAAAACCTACTTCAAGAAACAAGTAAAACATCGAATAGACAACCTAACTTGACACCTAAAACAAATGGAAAAAGAAGAACAACACCACAAAAGAAAAACCTAAATTAGTAGAAGGAAATAAATCATAAAGATTTGGGCAGAAATAAAAGAAAAGGATATAAAAGAAACAATTGCAAAGATTAATAAAACCAAAAGTGTTTTTTTGAGATGATAAACTAACTTGACAAATCTTTAACTAGAGTCACCAAGATCAAAAGAGAGAAGAATAGAATTAGCAAAATTAGAAATGAAAAAGGAGAGGTTACAACTGGTAATGCAGAAATAAAAGGATTATAAGAGACTACTATGAACAACTATGGCAATAAAATGGATAACCTGGAGTAAGTGGACAGATTGTTAGAAAAGCTCAATCGTCTGACTGAACCAGGGAGGAATAGAAATTAGGAAGGTCCAGTTAGAAGCTCCAAATCACAGCTGTGAAGAAAAATATTTCAAAAGTCAGAAGCCCAGGACCAGATGACTTCACAGGTGAGTTCTATCAAACATTTAGAGATGATAAAATGATAATCCATCTGAAACTCTTTCAAGGAATTTCAGAGAAAAGAACACTTCCAAACTAATTATCCAGGGCCACCATCACTCTGATGCCAAAATCAGACAACAACAACACCAAAAAAGAAAGCTAGAGGCCAATATCACTGATGAACATAGATGCAAAAAATCCTCAACAAAATTTAGCAAACAGGACTCAACAACACATCAAAAACACATACACCATGATCATGTTGGCTTTATTCCAGGGATGCTAGCATTCTTCAATATATGCAAATCAAGCAGTATTACAAACCATGTTTACCAAATGAAAGACAAGAATCATGGGGTAACCTACATAGATGCAGAAAAATACATTAAATTTAAAAATGTAAAATTATTATATTAACAATGAAGGAAGTTTAAAAGGAAATAAACAATAGAAATGGAAAAAAGTTGAAATGACTTAAATGTTTATCAACAGGTGATCTAATAAATAAATCATGCAATGAAATATTATTCAGCCATCAAATGAATGGAGTTTTTATGCATGTTATCCCATGCTACAATTCTGAAATGATTATGCTACCTAAAAGAAGCCAGGAACAAGATTCTGCATACTACATAATTCCATTCATGTGAATTAACATGTCCCAGATTAGGTAGTTCTCTAAAGACAGAAAATAGAGGAGTGGATGCCAGGGCACAGATGAAGTGGAAAATGTGTGCCAATTGGGCAGTGTTTTCCACTGGAGTGATGAAAATATTCCAGAATGAGGCAGTGGTTATGGTTATGCAACCTATGAAGAAATACCAAATCAATTATTTATACAGTTTAACTAGAAAAAAATCACAGTACATAAACAACGTGTCAATAAATATATTTTTTAACTATTTAACTTAACTTCTATGTCCAAGAATATCATGCTTTAAAAATGGCGAAGTAGATATTCTCATACGACCCAAAAAAGTAGAGAATTTATTTTGAGCAGATATCTGGTGTGTTAGAAAGTTTAAGATGAGTTATTTACAAAGGATAAGACATGATTTTGAGGGGGCTCCAAAATCACTGCAAATGGTAATTGCAGACATGAAATTATAAGATGTATACTCCTTGGAAGAAAAGTTATGACCAACTTAGATAGCATATTGAAAAGCAGAGACATTACTTTGCAAACAAAGGTCCTTCTAGTAAAGGCTATGGTTTTTCCAGTGGTCATGTATGGATGTGAGAGTTGGACTGTGAAGAAGGCTGAGCGCCAAAGAATTAATGCTTTTGAACTGTGATGTTGGAGAAGACTCTTGAGGGTCCGTTGGACTGCAAAGAGATCCAACCAGTCCATTCTGAAGGAGATCAGCCCTGGGATTTCTTTGGAGGGAATGATGCTGAAGGTGAAACACCAGTACTTTGGCCACCTCTTGCGAAGAGTTGACTTACTGGAAAAGACTGTGATGCTGGGAGGGATTGGAGGCAGGAGGAGAAGGGGACAACAGAGGATGAGATGGCTGGATGGCATCACTGACTCGATGGATGTGAGTCTGAGTGAATTTCGGGAGTTGGTGATGGACAAAGAGGCCTGGCGTGCTGAGATTCATGGAGTTGCAGAATCGGACACGACTGAGCGACTGAACTGAACTGAACTGCAGATGATATTGAAGACAAACTGTGAATTAAGAAAGACTGTCATGTTGAAGTTTGCCACAGAACGAAATTCTGGAAAGCAATTATCCTTCAGTGAAAAAATAAATTAAAAATTAAACAAAGGCAAAACTGAAATGAAGGACTTTTAGTATTATTAGTTGGTGTAAATGTGTTTGGTCTTCTCTGTCCTAACTTTTCACTGATTATGAATCTTCATAATTAAAGTGTGTTTCATGTATACAAGATATATTTTGGCTCAGTGGTAAAGAATCTGCCTGAAATACAGGAGCCATAGCAGACACAAATTCCATCTTTGGGTCAGGAAGATCCCCAGCAGGAGAGTATAGAAAGCCACTATAGTATTCTTGCCTGGAGAATTCCCAAAGCCAGAGAAGCCTGGTGCACTTACAGTCCATGGGGTGGCAAAGAGTTGGACACGACTGAGCAACTAAACAACAATAGAGACACATTCCTGACAGAAATTCTGAAGAGACTAGAAGTACATGAGAACCTTCTCAGCCTAAACAAAGAAAAACAGAAACCCTAGACAGTAGAGCTGAATTATAAAAAAAAGTAGACACTAGACCTGAATTATAAAAGATTTTAGGCGATACAATATCTCCCAACAGTAGTGTAAACAGTGTGTTCCACACAAAGGAGAGGAGTAATTTTTAAAATTTAAATTTATTTTAATTGGAGGCTAATTACTTTACAATATTGTATCAGTTTTGCCATATATCAACATGAATCTGCCATAGGTATACACGTATTCCCCATCCTGAACCCCCCTCCCCTCCTCCCTTCCCGTACTATCCCTCTGTGTCGTCTCAATGCACCAGCCCCAGGCATCCAGTATCATGCATCGAATCTGGACTGACAATTCATTTCATATATGATATTATACATGTTTCAATGCCATTCTCCCAAATCATGCCACCCTTTCCCTAGGGAGAGGAGTAACTTTTAATACTGATTCAATAGAAAAAAAATTTAGTTACATTCATAAACTAATGAAACAAAAATGTTCAGAAAATAAACATAGTATAAAATCTATTGATCATTTTATAACTAAGACTGTAAAACTGTAGGGGAACTTAAAAAAAAAAACTGCAAAAGATACAGTTTAAGCGGCCCCAATGAACATAACTTTATTGTGTTTTTTTCCATAGTCTGAAAGTAACTGATGATTAAGACTGAATTTCACTTTAAAACATATTTTTTTTTCATATTGAACAGAATATTTAATGTTCCAATATAAAAAGGTTTTGTACTTTTTAAGCTAAAAAAGTTTATACCCAGCAGTAAATACTTTGTTTCACTGATTCAGAGGTAAATTAAAGCACATTGTGTGTGTGTATCTTGACAATCTCTGTGGTATCACTATGTATTTGGAAACAATGATATGAACGTGGCATGTGTAATAATATGTTCCCTCAGGGACTGCAGGCTGTTCAGGAAGTGGTCACAGGCTTTCCAAACCATTACAGATCCTCTGTAGAATGGAGCAGTTGTAACCATGGAAGCTTGTGCTGGTGACAACTGTTTAGCAGCGTCTTCTCTTAATTAATTCCCTCAAAGAAGTCAATGCAGTTTTAAAGATAAGTACTAAAACTATGGTCATATAAAATGATATATAAATATGTATACACATATATACACATATGTGTGTATGTGTATATATTTATATGTATATATATACTAAAATTTTGTTCCTTGTGAATAATAAATAAAATATTAAAATCTGACATAAATGACAACAAACTTTTTTAAAATTTAAGCCAAAAAATTTGAATTTGCAGAGGAAACATATTTAATTACTGATATTATTTTTGAATACTGAAGTATGGAGATGCTAATAAAAGCAGAACAAGGTTTTACTTGGTTTTATTCTTATAATAAACTTCTCATAGGTTATGCCCCCCAGTATTGCCTGCACTGAATGTGGGATGCTTCCCCTGACCCATCTGTAGAAGGCTATTGCTCCATTCTAATGTTCTTAGCTAAAAAGAGCCTAATCAATATTGACTTTGTGACCTCTGAAAACCACCATTATTTTCCTTCCTTTCATCCCTTCAACCTCCCCCTTTGCTTTCCTTTTCTTTGTTATGGCATAATTGACAAAAAAATTGCTTTACTTTTATAGTTTTTACAACATACTGACAACATTCTCTATGCTGTAAAATACATCCTTGAGCTCATTTTATACTTGACTTTCTGCCTTCCACTCCACCACCTCTGTATTTCCCCTTCCCCTCCCCACTATCTGCTGGTAACCAATCAATGTTCTATATATCTGTTAGCCTCTATTTTTGTTACATTCTCTACTATGATGTATTTTAAGATTTTGTAAGTGATACCATACAGTATTTGTCTTTCTTATTTTAATTAGTATTATACCTTCCCTGTTGCTGAAAATGGCATTAATTCCATTCTTTTTATGGCTAAGTAATATTCCAATTCTCCACGCTAGGCTTAAGCAATATGTGAACCATTAACATACAGATCTTCAAGCTGGTTTTAGAAAAGGCAGAGGAACCAGACATCAAATTGCCAACATCCGCTGGATCATCGAAAAAGCAAGAAAGTTCCAGGAAAGCATCTATTTCTGCTTTATTGACTATGCCAAAGCATTTGACTGTGTGGATCACAATAAACTGTGGAAAATTCTGAAAGAGATCATAATACCAGACCACCTGACCTGCCTCTTGAGAAACCTATACACAGGTCAAGAAGGAACACTTAGAACTGGACATGGAATCACAGACTGATTCCAATTAGGAAAAGGAGTACATCAAGGCTGTATATTGTCATCCTGTTTATTTAAATTGTATGCAAAGTACAACATGAGAAACGCTGGGCTGGAAGAAGCACAAGCTGGAATCTAGATTGCAAGGAGAAATTTCAATAACTTCACATATGCAGATGACACCACCCTTATGGCAGAAAGAGAAGAGGAACAAACAAACCTCTTGATGAGCGTGAAAGAGGAGAGTGAAAAAGATGGCTTCAGGCTAAACATTCAGAAAACTAAGATTATGGCATCTGGGACCATGACTTCATGGGAAATAGAACAGCAAACAGTGGAAACAGTAGCAGAATTTATTTTGGGGGGGGCTCCAAAATCACTGCAGATGGTGACTGCAGCCATGAAATTAAGCCACTTACTCCTTGGAAGAAAAGTTATGACCAGCCTAGATAGCATATTGAAAAGCAGAGACATTACTTTGCCTACAAAGATCCGTCTAGTCAAGGCTATGCTTTTCACAGTGGTCTTGTATGGATTTGAAAGTTGGACTGTGAAGAAAGCTGAGCGCCAAGGAATTGATGCTTTTGAACTGTGGTGTTGGAGAAGACTCTCGAGGGTTCCTTGGACTGCAAGGAGATCCAACCAGTCCATTCTGAAAGAGATCAGTCTAGGGTGCTCTTTGGAAGGACTGATGCTAAAGCTGAAACTCCAGTACTTTGGCCACCTCACGTGAAGAGTTGACTCATTGGAAAATGTTCTGATGCTGGCTTGGATTTGGGGCAGGCGCAGTAGGGGACAATAGAGCATGAGACGGCTGGATGGCATCACTTACTCAATGCGCATGAGTTTGGGTGATCTCCAGGAGTTGGTGCTGGGCAGAGAGGCCTGGTGTGCTGCAATTCATGGGGTGGCAAAGAGTCGGACATGACTGAGTGACTGAACTGAACTGAACTGAACTGAACATTCCATAGTTTCTTCTTAGTGGCTCAATAGGAATCAATCTCCCTGTCAAGGAGGAGATATGTGTTCGAAACCTAGGTAAGGAAAATCCCTTGGAAAAGGAAACGGCAACACACTGGGGTATGCTTGCCTGGAAAATTCCATGCACAGAGGAACCTGGTGGGGGGAGAGTCCATCTGGTCCCCAAGAGTGGGAAATGACTTAGTGACTGAACAAAAACAAATGTCCCTTTGGGCAATTATACCACATCTTAATCCATTCATCTCTCTATAATCTAATGGAGATTTCGGTTGTTTCTATGTCTTATTGAATGGTGTGCTTCAGAGGACATTGGGATACATGTGGCCTTTTTGATGAAAGTTGTGGGTGTGGGTGTGTTTTTAACATATCCAATAATGAAACTGTTAGCTCATGTATTATTCTGTCTTAGCTTTTTGAGAAATATCTATACTAAAACTCACCATTATTTCGTTTCTATGGGCTATAGTTTAGTAAGGAAGTTTGAGTTTTTGAGGCTGTTAGTTGCTGACATCTTATCTTGTGGTGTAATAAATACTGCGATGAGGTAGATACCCTAGGGGTAACTACTTTGTGCTTTTTAGCAAATGACATTGGCCCCCACCACATGACATGGCTCCCCAGCTTACTTCCAACCTCTGCACTCACACACAGAAACATCATGTCCTCTTCCTCTTCTTCCATGGAAGGTTTATTCTCGGGGCTCAGTCTGGGCAGAATTCTGACCATACTTTCTAACTGGACCTTCTAGTTCCATGTCCAACAGCACAGGAACCATCTCCCTTTCTCTTCACACACTTATCCTTTCTCTGCTTTTTCATGCCCTCACACTATCTATCAGAGAGCTCAGCTTCTGCTGCAAAGTTGCTTCAGTCGTGTCCAACTGTGTGGCCCCATAGACAGCAGCCAGCCAGCCTTCCTCCTCCCTGGGATTCTCCAGGCAAGAATATTGGAGTGGATTGCCATTTCTTTCTCCAATGCATGAAAGTGAAAGTGAAGTCTCTCAGTTGTGTCCGACTCTCAGCAACCCCATGGACCCTAGTCTACTAGGCTTCTCCATCCATGGATTTTCCAGGCAAGAGTACTTGAGTGGGGTGCCATTGTGCAGAGACACACATAATTTCACATTAGGTTGATTTTATTTAAGTTTCATTATTAATGTATGCTGTTGACAGGATAATTAATTGTAAGGTTGGACATTTCTCAGAGGTAAGACCCTGAGAAAAGGGTCTCAAAGAAATCTGAGGTCTCCAATAAAGTTCTGAAGTCACCGGTTACCCATCTGTCCAGCTGGAATGGCAGGGGTCTCCATGATCTATGGGGCCTCTTCCCGTTTGTTCTGATTTATATCTTCATTCATCTTGGAACACTGGCTACAGAGCTTTGAACCTCTGATTTTCTTAAGATTTTCTGAGCTGAAAACTTTTTAAGAGGCTTTCTTGGTCAGCTTTACTTGAATGTGCTTATTCATGGTTACCCTGGCGACCTCGAGAAAACAAGAGAGGGAGAAAGGAATGGCATTGACTTGGGGAAGAGGGTATTCATGGTGGGCATTGGTGGCTTCAGGAGAAGGAGTGTGACCAAGACGGGCCATATTCAAACCAAGGAAAGGGGAGGGTGTCTTATGGGGTGGTGTCAGTGGGCAAGGGTGAGTTCACTCACTCTTGGGTGAATTCAGCTT
The DNA here is from genome assembly GCF_023091745.1 of Budorcas taxicolor. Taxonomy (NCBI): domain Eukaryota; kingdom Metazoa; phylum Chordata; class Mammalia; order Artiodactyla; family Bovidae; genus Budorcas; species Budorcas taxicolor. The sequence continues at coordinate 8,740,709 of NC_068936.1, read as the reverse complement.
GGGTGTGTCCAGCTTGGGTGAGTTCACTGACTTTGACACTTCTTTTGGACCTCAGTTGATAGCAAGTCTTCATCTTTTTGTCCTGGATAAGGAGTCAGCTGTTCCCTAGTTACACTAGAGTCTTTTGGCTTCCTGATCACCTTAGCGATTTTGAAGACTCCCAGTGTTCTTCTCCAGAGCCCCTGAGCACTCCTGTATATAGGGGACCACACCCTTATGATTATGAGGTCAAGAAGTAACCTTCCTAGCCAATGGCAGCCCTTCACGAGGCTTGACATCAAGAAGCCTCAACCTGAGACCTCTAAGGGTGGATGGAGAACAACTCAGATGATTTGGTGGGAGAAATTAGGCATTTTTAAAGCCCCTAAAAAGCCTATTAATCTCACCTGCCATCCTCATCTCTCTACGTCAACACAGATGGGTCACATGGTAAGGAGAGTGTGTCTCCTCTAAACCTTGCCTCACAGACACAATTTTCAGCCTTTCATTCTATTCTCTCTCTTGTTATAGCATCACCTACTGTTTATTGTCTCAAATCCCTCCATGATAATTAGGATATGAAAAAGATATTTCCTTTTCCTCCAACAAGTGGTCTTAATGTACCTTGAAGACCATTACATTCTGGGCCACTTATGAGAAATCTCTTCCAACCTACCTCCTTTTCTCAGTATTCTTGTAACTCTCCTCAGTTTTCTAATTTCCAGTCTGAAACTCCTGTCTTCACACTGTGAGAATGCACTGAAAACACTTGCTCTTGCTCCACTCGAAACTGTCTTGTTTCAAATCTAGGACTAATGGTCACTTCTGTATGTGTAATACCCAGGATTCGATTTTACCATAATGATGGGGATAAGGCAGATAAATGCATGCTTCAGGTTGTGCAGGATGACCCCATGAAGGAAACGACCACCTGTGGCTGATTAGTATTCCCAGGAAGGGGTGGAGCTTGCCCAGTGGTGTGTGAGTCTGGTGTGCAAAGGTTTTCTCAAAATGTGCCCTCACAAGTCTCTTCTCATCCTGTTTTCCTGTCAGTACCTCCTTTGGGTGTTACCTCACAGTCAAGACCATGGTGAAATTCATTTCCATGGACAGCAACCACAAGCTTGCACACCCATCTAGTTCACAAGGTTTCTCATTGAGATTGTTGGCGAAGATAGGGGAAATGAGTTGTGTTCTTCATCACAGTCCTTTTTTTCCTAATTGGCTAGCAGGGTCAGCCAGTCTGAGATGTACCCCTAGGGGACATTCCTTGTTGGTTTACTGGGATTTCCTGTGGTTTCCATTTAGTGCTCTCTTCCCGGTGTCCACTGGTTATTTAGTCACCTAGGATGCATATGAATGTTCATAGCAGTCTTATTTCTAAAAGTCAAAAAGTTGGGATGAACAAGATGGTGGAGGTGGAGGTAGACAGGGAGTACATCTTTCTCCAAGGATACATCAGGAATACACCTTCAGACACACATGGTTGCAGAACATCAGCTGAGAGCAGACAGGACTGCTTGAACAGATGAAAAGAATATATGGAAACACACACACACACACACAAATCTGTGGGATGAAGAAACTAGGGGGGTAAACATGAGTGTTACTGGGACTGGACCCACCCTAGGGTGTAGGAGATCTGAAGTAGGGGTCAGATCTCCACATGGGAGCAACTGTCTAAATAAAAAAAGGAACATGTAAGACTGAGAGTGAAACATCTGATCTGTGGCAGCCTAAATGGAATGAGAATCAGACAGTCCTTTCCACAGCCATACACACCCCAGAGAGGGACACAGGTCCCATAGAAGGTGCAGCAGGTAGAAGATGGTTCATAGAGATTATGGAGAAATCCCTGGCTGTGGTCTGCTGTCTACTGTTTAGAGACAAATTGATGGAATGTGTGAATGAGATTTTGTGGGAAATGCCTGTGGACATAGCCAAGAAGTCATGGAAGGAAGGCGACACTGCTGAGTCATGAATAGGGGGTGGAGCCATCACCATAGCCTCTCTCTCCCACACATCTGCATCACAGCTGAACAATAGAGATGCTGGCCCATCAAGCAATTGAATCACTGAACTACAGAGTAAGATCCACCCAGGCTGTTCTTTTAATTATCTGATGCTCTGAATTACAGAGTCGAACCCCAGCCTGGGGGACTCCTCTATGTGCCTGACACACTGAACAACAGTGAAAGGCCCCAGACAAGGGAGCCCTCGAAGTGCCTGAACGCATGGAACCGTGGAGAAAGACTAGCCAACGGGGCCTTCAGATTGCTATCTACAAGAGGCTCAAAGAGAGATTCTGATAAGGCCATAACTCCTGTGGTGGAGGCAGTCCAAGTGCCTGAACAGTTGGCACTGCCAGGGGCCCCACAAACCAAGCCTCTGTGTCAACTTCATGCTCAACTCTCACTCGGACAGAGCTGCCGCAGGTAAGAAGACTCTCGTGTCTTTGCTCTCAGAGTCGTTTCAATAGTGTCAGACTTTTTTCTACCCTATAGACTGTGGCCTGCCAGGATCCTCTTTCAGGGAGGGGGTTCTCCATGCAAGAATACTGGAGTATATTGGCCAATAGTGATTGCCATACCCTTCTAGAGCACTATATTACCTGATGCCTTAATCACCAAATATCTGAGTACCTGGTGCTGCCGGAACCCCTGTGACCCAAGGAGCTACACTACCTCCACATCTGGCCCTCAAAGGGGAAAACTCAAGGCCCCAGGGCAACCTCAGGAGCAAACCCTGTGGACAAACCACATGCAGGGATGGAAATATAACTACAATGGAAACCCAGTGGCAATGTGGCTAATGAAGAAGGCCCAGAACCTTCCTACCAGCTGTACAAGCTGCAGATTAAATCCATACTATCAACTAGGCAGACTCTGTGTTTATGGAATATATAAAAGGTCATTGAGAGTTCCCACAAGCAAACAGACAACAGCAACAACAACAACAACAACAACAACAACAACAACAAACACTAGTTCTGATAGCTGTGGACATTGGAGGCTAGAACACATAGGACCAGATTAGAATGTGAGCTGCCCCTACAACAGATCCAGAAATCAGCACAATGATGGAGGGTATCCTCAGGAAGTGAAGTGGACTGTGATTCCAAGTGAGGGAAAGGACTTTTACAGTAGTGACTCAAGATAAACATATATTGTTCTTCTCTTTTGACTTGCTCTGTAGATTCTTTTGGATTTTTTTTTCTTTCTTTCTTCCTGCCCACCCCCACTTCTGTTGTAATTGTTGATTTTATTGGCACTATGAAAACAAATTATGCTTTTGAGCTTTTTATTTTTAATTTCCTCAGTCACATTTTTATTACTGTTATAAACCTCTGCTTCTACGTTGGGCTTTTGCAGTTCTGGAGAATTTTCTTTTCTTTTTTTTATAGCTTTTTTTCTTATTTAAATTTTTAATTTTTTAAGCCTCTTTTTTTTTTCTACATTTATTCCTTTGTTTGCTTTTCCTATTGTTCTTTCCACCTTTGCAGTTAATCTTTTATGTATAGAAATCATCTTTATCTACCCGTACCCATTTGTTAGTATTTCTATTCTTTCTTTCTTTCCTCTAACATATTTATTAGTTTTATTTCAATTGCTTTATTCCCCAACTAGAAATTTGTTCTAGTTTTGTTTTCCAATTTGTGTTTTAGTTAGTTTTGTTCTTGTAGATAAACTTTTGGTTTCCTTTGTTTGCTGGGTCAGTTTAATGTACTTTATTTTTCTTGGACTGTTTTGATGTTCCTTATGGGTGTATAAGTGTATGTGTATATTCAGTCACACTTTGTATTTTTGTTATAAACCTCTACATATATGTTGATTTTTTGCTGCTCTTTGGAGTTTTGTTTTGTTTTCATTTTCCTTTGTACTGGCTTCTTCCACTCCCCCCCACCCCCCACCTTTCTATAACTTTATTTATTTATTTAATTTCTAAACCTATTATATTTTTTATACATTTTTTCATTTATTTGTCTTTCCTACTCTTCTTTTCCTCTTGTGGTTAATCTTTAATGTATATAAATCTTCATGTACCTCTTTTACCTTTGCATATCTATTCTTTGTTTTATTTCCTTTCCTATCAAAGTTTTGTTTTCCTGTTTGTGCTTTAGCCACTATTCTTCTGGTAGATATAATTTTTGTCTGTGTTTTAGAAGTCGATCTATTGAATCCTATTTTTGTTGGACTCTTGATTTTTCTTGTGAGTGTATATGTGTGTATTCAGTCACACTTTAAACTGTTGCTATAAACCTCTGTCTCTACGTAGTGCAATCTGCCGAGGTTTTGTTTTTTTTTTCTTTTTTCCCTTCCACTTTTTTTCCTCTTTTTTATAATGTTAATTTAAATTTGTTCAGCCTATTATATATTTCTACATTTATTCCTTTGTTTGCCTTTCCTACTGTTCTTTTCCCCTTGCAGTTAATCTCTAACATGTAGAAGTTTTCTTCAACCCACTCTATTTAATCCTACATATCTATACTTAATTTATCTTCTTTCCTTTCCTATCAACATATTTGTTAATTTTGTTTTCATTGCTTTAATCCCCACTTGGCACCATGCTTTAGTTTTGTTTTCCATTTGTGCTACAGTTTTCTTCTTTTTTCATAGTTTTGTTCTTAACAGGTAAATATAATTTTGGATTTGCTTTATTTGCCAGCTGGATTACTGTATATTTTTGCTGTACTCTTTACACTCTGTTCATGGGTGTATATGTGTATATTCCATTATTTTTATTATTATTAGCTTGATTTTGTAACTGCCATTTGTCTAGAGTTCATCTTTGGTTTCTCATTATTTGAATATTTCTCATGATCTCACATAATGTCACAACAGCCTCTTGTGGCATTTTTGATCCTGACCAGAGATCTAGCGGAGCACTTGGAGTGAGAGCACCCAGTACAAGATCGAAGACTCCAGAGAATTAACCCTAGGGAGTATTAAATATTATGAAGACACACAAAGGAAATCACTTGCCTACAAGACCCAACATCACCCAAACACAAGTGGCACCCTGTGTAATACACTTCACTCAGAAAACAAAGTAAACAAAAATAAAAACCCAGTCATCAGCAGAGAGGATTGCCACCTTACTCATTCTTGCCCATCAGAGTAAACCAAACAAACAAACAAACAAAACTTACCACAAATCCCAGTTATACGAACCATACACAAAACACTGGACGAAACTTAGGCGGGCAGAAAATAAAAGGAATAAAGAATTAAACCTTGAAGCCTGGGTAAAGGAGACCTTAGACAAAGTAAGTTAAAAAAAATAATGAAGTCATAAAAATAATACACAAATGAAGGAACAAGCTATTGACACAGAACTCCAAAGGAATGAAGAGGAAATAGGCACATCAGCTGCAGAAGAATTCAGAAAAATGATAGTAAATATGATCAATAACCTTGAAAAAAAACGAAGAAAGTGCAAGAATCAATGAATAAACCTCTAAATGAATTGAAGAATAAACTTACAGAGACAAACAACTCAATTACTGAAATAAAAATTTCTCTAAAATGAATTAATAGCAGATTATCTGAAGTAGAAGAATGAGTCAGTGAGCTGGAAGATAACATGGTGGAAATAACTGCTAAAGAGCAGAATAAACTTTAAAAAGTCATGGAAAGAACAGAGGATACTCTCAGAGATATCTGGGAAAATATTAAATGAATCAATATTCTAATTATAGGGGTCCTAGAAGAACATGAGAGAAAGAAACGATATGGGAAAATTTTTGAAGAGACTAGAGTTGAAAGTTTCCCCAATGAGGAAAAGAAAATAGTCAGAGTCCAAGAGGCACAATGAGCCCCATACAGGATAAACCCCAGGAGAAACATGGCAACTAGTACGGCAAACATACTAATCAAACTAGCAAAGTTTAAACAAAAAGAAAAAAATATTAAAAGCAATAAGGGAGAAGCAATATGCCACATACAAACGAAAACCCATATCCTTAAGAGCTGTTCTTTCAGCAGAAACTCTGCAGGCCATAGGGAATGGCAAAATATATTTAAAGGACTGGAAAATGAAACATGTACTACCAAGATTACTGCACCTGATAAATATATCTTTCAAAATTGATGGAGAAATCAAAAGCTGTTCAGACAAGCAAAAATTTAAGACAATTCAGTATCACAAAAGGAGCTTTAGAACAAATGTTAAAGAGACTTACATAGTCAAGAAATACAAAACAAGAAAAAAAAAAATCTACATAAACAACCCCAATAAATTAACAAAATGACAATTCAGTTCAGTTCAGTCAGCACTAGGGTCACAGCTCAGTCACTCAGTCACTCAGTCATACGATATTCTTTGCGACCACATGAAATGCAACACGACAGGCCTACTTGTCCATCACCAACTCCCAGAGTTTACCCACACTCATATTTATTGAGTCGGTGATGCCATACAACCATCTCATCCTCTGTCAGCCCGTTCTCACCCTGCCCTCAACCTTTCCCAGCCACGGGGACTTTTCTAATGAGTAAGCTCTTCATATCAGATATTGGAATTTCAGCTTCAACATCAATCCTTCCAATGAACATCCAGGACTCAACTCCTTTAGGATGGACTGGTTGGATCTCTGTGCAGTCCAAGGGACACACAAGAGTCTTCTTTAACACGACAGTTCAAAAGTATCAATCATTCATGCTCAGTATTCTTTATGCTTCAACCATCAGATGCATATATTACTATTGGAAAAATCGTAGCCTTGACTAGATGGATCTTTATTCCCAAAGTAATGCTATTTAGGTTGGTCATAATTTTCCTTCCAAGGAGTAAATACCTTTTAATTTCATCGTTGCAATCACTATCTGCAGTGATTTTGGACCCCAAAAAATAAAGTCAGCTGCTGTTCCCACTGTTTCTTCATTTATTTGACATGAAGTGACTAGACCAGAGGCCATGATCTTAGTTTTCTGAATGTTGTGCTATAAGCCAACTTTTTCATTCTCCTCTTTCACTTTCATCAAGAGGCTCTTTAGTTCCTCTTCACTTTCTTCCAAAAGGGTGATGTCATCTGCATATATGAGATTATTGATATTTATCCAAGCAAGCTTGATTCCAGCTTGTGCTTCATCAAGCCCGCATTTCTCATGATGTATTCTGCACATAAGTTAAATAATCAGGGTGAAAATATACAGTCCTGATGTATTCCTTCTCCTATTTGGAACCAGTCTGTTGTTTTATGTCCAGTTCTAACTGTTGCTTCCTGACCTGAATACAGGTTTCTCAAGAGGCAGGTCAGGTAGTCTGGTGTTTCCATCTCTTTCAGAATTTTTCAAAGCTTATTGTGACCCATACTGTCAAAGGCTTTGGCATAATCAATGAATCAGAAATACAAGTTTTTCTGGAACCCTCTTGCTTTTTTGATGTTCCAGGGATGTTGGGAATTTGATCTCTGGTTCCTCTGCCTTTTCTAAAACCAGCTTGAACATCTAGAAGTTCACTGTTTATGTACTATTGAAACCTGATTTGGAGAATTTTGAGCATTAGTTTGCTAGTGTTTGAGATGAGTGCAACTGTGTGGTAGTTTACGTATTCTTTGGCATTGCCTTTCTCTGGGATTGGAATGAAAACTGACATTTTCCAGTCTGGTGGCCACTGATGAGTTTCCTAAATGTGCTGACCTTTTTTGTGCAGCACTTTCAGAGCATCATCTTTGAGGATTTGAAATACTTTAACTGGAATTCCATCACCTCCACTAGCTTTGTTCATAGTGATGCTTCCTAAAGCTCACTTGACTTCACATACCACGATGTCTGGCTCTAGGTGAGTGATAACAGCATCATGACTATCTGGTTTGTGAAGATCTTTTGTGTACAGTTCTGTGTGTTATTCAAAATACCTTCTGTTTCTTCTAGGTCCATACGATTTGGGTCCTTTATTGTGCCCGTCTTTGCATAAATATTCCCTTGGCTTCTCTAATTTTCTTGAAGAAATCTCTAGTATTTTCTGTTCTATTGTGCTCCTCTATTTCTTTGCATTGGTTGCTGACGAAGGCTTTCTTATCTCTCCTTGTTACTCTTTGGATCTCTGCATTCAAATGGGTATATCTTTCCTTTTCTCCTCTCCTGTTCATATTTCTTCCTTTTAGAGCTATTTGTAAGGTCTTCTCGGGAAGCTATTTTTATTTTTTCTATTTATTTTTCTTTGAGGTTGTCTTACTCCCTGTCTCCTGTACAATGTCATGAACCTCTGTCCATAGTTCATCAGGCACTCTGTCTATCAGATCTAGTCCCTTAAATCTGTTTCTCACTTCCACTGGATAATCATAAAGGATTTTATTAGGTTATCCCTAGTGGTTTTCTCCACTTTCTTCAATTTCTGTCTGGATTTGGCATTAAGGAGTTCATAATCTGAACCACAGTCAGCTCCCAGTCTTGTTTTTCCTTACTGTATAAAGCATCTCCATCTTTGGCTGCAGAGAACATAATCAATCTGATTTTGGTGTTGGCCATCTGGTGATCTCCATGTGTAGAGTCTTCTCTTGTGTTGTTGGAAGAGGGTGTTTGCTACGACCAGTGCATTCTTTTGGCAAAACTCGGTTAGCCTTTGCTCTGCTTCATTCTGTACTCAAAGGAGAAATTTGCCTGTTACTCCAGGTGGATCTTGACTTCCTACTTTTGCATTCCAGTCCCCTATAATGAAAAGGACAACTTTTTTGGGTTTTATTTCCAGACCATCTTGTAGGTCTTCACAGAACTATTCAACTTCTGCTTCTTCAGCATTTCTGGTTGGGGCATAAACTTGGATTACTGTGATACTGAGTGATTTGCCTTGGAAACAAACAGATAATTATGTCGTTTTTGAGACTGTATCCAAGTACAGTATTTTGGTCCACTTGTCCAGTCCCATTTCCCCACTCATCTGGTGACTATTAGTTTGTACTTAAGACACACTGCATTGCTGACTGGCATGGCAGTGGAATGGGTGTTCTCTGCACACCATTTTTTTTTTTTTTCCTGGATTGCGACTTCCCATAGCCATTCAAGTGTGTTCAGAAAATGCCCTCTGGCATTTCACTCCAGACAGAATCCCCTCCACAGGTTGCTCTGTGTTCTGTCAAGTGCTGTGCTCTCCCTGAGGATCAGGACTTTGCAAAGCCCTGTAGCTCTGGACTTTCACTCCTCCTGGAGAGCAGGCATGTACCTTGGGCTTTATCTTCCAGTGGGGATTCTGTGGGCTCTGTTGCTCAGACTTGAACACTCCTGTTAGGGTTCCCTGTCAATACTTACTTGGGCTCTGAATTGCTAATGCTGACCCCTGATGCAAATGTTTTTCCCCTTTGTATTTATTTTATTTTATGTTTTTAACTGCACTATTTTATTTATATATTTGATGCTTTTGAATTATGCTATTGAAGAAGACTCTAAAGAGACCTTGGAATGCAAGGAGGTCAAACAAGTCCATCCTAAAGGAAATCAATCCTGAATGTTCATTGGAGGACTGATGATGAAGCTGAAGGTCCAAAATTTTGGCTACCTGATGGGAAGAGTGAATTCATTTGAAAAGACCCTGATGCCAAGAAATATTGAAAGCAGAAGGAGAAGAGGGTGACAGAGGATGAGATGGTTGGATGCCATCACCAAAGTAATGGATATGAGTTTGAGCAAACTCCGGGAGTTGGTGAAAGACAGGTAAACATGGTGTGCTGCAGTCCATGGGGCTGCAAAGAATTAGACATGATTCAGAGACTGAAAAACAATTAATATATCTGTTTTGGGTTGTTCTGAGTCTTCCTTGTTGCACAAGGACTTTCTCTTGTCACAGTGAGTACAGGCTACCCAGTAGTTGTGGTAGGCTTTCCTGGTGGCTCAAATAGTAAAGAATCTGCCTGTAATTCAGGACACCCAAGTTCCATCCCTGGGTTGGGAAGATCCTCTGGAGGAAGTTACTGCAATCCATTCCAGTATTCTTGCTTGGAGAATCCCATGAACAGAGGAGCCTGGTGAGCTATAATCCACAGGGTCACAAAGAGTCAGACATGACTGAGTGACAAACACTGTCACTTTCCAGTTATGGTGCAGAGGCTTCTCATTGTTGTAGCTTCTGTTGTTGCAGAACATTGGCTCTAGAGCCTTATGGCCTCCATAATTTCAGTGTGTAGGCTCAGTGGTTTTGGCTCCTAGGCTCTAGGCCACAGGTGCAATTGTTGTGGCCCTAATTACTCTGTAGAACTAATTAGTACTTGTGGAACTAATTAGTACTTGTGGAACTAATTAATCCCAGCATGTGGGATCCTCCCAGTTCAGGGTTTGAACCTGTCTGCCATGCATTGGAAAGCAATTCCTATCCACTTGACTACCAGGGAAGACCACACACTATGTTTCTTAAAAGATTTCCTTGAGAAGTCAGCTTCTTTTCTGCTTCTCTGTGGACTTCTGGTTGCTAACTGAAGCCTCTAGTACCTCCAGGTCTTTCAGACATCTCACTGGCCTGCTCTGTTCATCAGCCTGGCTCTGGCCCCTTGTCCAGACCACATTTGCCTTTCTTGGTCTTGGAGCCACATGTGATGTAGTCCTCATCTTGGCAATGAGTGGACAGAGAGTGTTAGAGTCTTTAGAGCACACCCTTATGTTCTTATTTGCAGGACTAAATACTTGCTCATCTGAATCAGAAATATATGAGGTAGGTTGGGGGTTTCTTCTTTGGCTTTTTTTTTTTTTTTTTAACATGTGGAGTTGGTTACCACATTTCTTGTTTCTCAAGACACATTTTATCAAGCACAAGGAAAGTAAATTTTCTCTCTAATTGAAGATTTATTGGGTGTTTTGAGAATTTGTACACAGTTGAGTTTGTTCAAACTTCTTAATGTATATACTAAAAATCTAAAAACCGACATAGTTTCTTTCTAAACAGATACTCCTGTGACTTTTCCAGGCTAAAATGTGGAAACTACTTTTCCTTAAGGGGATACCAAATATTGATAGGCTGTGCCATCGTAGGTCCCATTAACTCGTTGTTTAATATCATAAGCACTGCATGCTTGATTTTCACATTTTCATGGCATGTTCAAGTCACCTTATGGGTAACTGGAATGTCATGATATGGGATAAGAAAGAGGCAAGATCAAGGAGTGCTTTCCTTTGGGAAGTGATTCTACTAAAACACTTGGGAGTCAAGGCATTTTAAATGCTCAAGACATATTTCATGCACAGTTGTGACTCAAATAGCGTTGAATATGTTTTGTGTTGTTGGGTTAAAAATGACACCCACCCCCATGAAATAGTCAGCTGATAATCAGGAGATGTGTGCTGTGCTAAGTTGCTTCAGTCATGTACGACTCTGTGTGACCCTGTGGACCATAGACCACGAGGCTCTCTGTCCATTGGATTCTCCAGTCAAGAATACTGAAATGGGTTGCTGTGCCCTCTTCCAGGGAATCTTCCCAACTCAGGGACCAAACCCATGTCTCTTATGACTTTTGCATTGGTAGGCAGGTTCCTTAACACTAATGCTGACCTGGGAAGCCCAGATAAGCCATAGAGAATTCATTACTCTCTTCTTTCCTGGTTTTACTGAAAAATAATCAGTGGACAGTTCCATATCTTTAAGAAATAAACAAATGGGACCTAATTAAAATTTAAACCTTCTGCACAAGAAAGGAAACTATAAGCAAGGTGAAAAGACAGCCTTCAGAATGGGAGAAAATAATAGCAAATGAAGCAACTGACAAACAACTAGTCTCAAAAATATACAAGCAACACCTGAAGCTCAATTCCAGAAAAATAAATGACCTAATCAAAAAATGTGCCAAATAACTAAATAGACATTTCTTCAAAGAAGACAACAGATGGCTAACAAATGCTCACCAAATGCTCAACATTACTCATTATCAGAGAAATGCAAATAAAAACCACAATGAAGTACTATTTCATGCCAGTCAGAATGGCTGTGATCCAAAAGTCTGCAAGCAAAAAATGCTGGAGAGGGAGTGGAGAAAAGGGAACCCTCTTACACTGCAAACTAGTACAGCCACTATGAAGAACAGTGTGGAGATTCCTTTAAAAACTACAAATAGAACTGCCTTATGACCCAGCAGTCCCACTGCTGGGCATACACACTGAGGAAATCAGAATTGAAAGAGACAAATGTACCCTAATGTTCATCACAGCACTCTTTATAATAGCTAGGACATGAAAGCAACCTAGATGCCCATCAGCAGATGAATGGATAAGAAAGCTGTGGTACATATACACAATAAAGTGTTACTCAGCCATTAAAAAGAAGACATTTGAATCAGTTCTAATGAGGTGATGGAAACTGGAGCCTATTATACAGACTGAAGTAAGCCAGAAAGAAAAACACCAACACAGTATACTAACACATATATAGGGAATGTAGAATGATGGTAACAATAACACTGTCTGCGAGACAGCAAAAGGGACACAGATGTATATAACAGTCTTCTGGACTCTGTGGGAGAGGGAGAGGGTGGGATGATTTTGGAGAATGGCATTAAAACATGTATAATATCATATAAGAAATGAATCACCAGTCCAGATTTGATGCAGGATACAGGATGCTTGGGGGTGGTGCACTGGGAAGACCCAGATGGATGGTACGGGGAGGGAGGTGGCAGGGGGTTTCAGGATGGGGAATACGTGTACACTTGTGGCAGATTCACGATGATGTATGGCAAAACCAGTACTATATTGCAAAGTAATTAGCCTTCAATTAAACTAAATAAATTTAAATTAAAAAACAACAAAAAAAGAAAATTTTAAAAAAAATTTAAAAAGAGTACACTTCAAAATTGGAATAACATGGGACTTTCTTTTTTAAGATATTTCTAGAGCTACTGGTCCTTGGAAGAAAAGCTATGACAAACCTAGACAGCCTACTAAAAACAAAGATGTTACTTTGCCCACAAAGTTCCATCTAGTAAAAGCTATGTTTTTTTTTTTTTTCCTGTAGTCCTGTGTGAATGTGAGAGTTGGACCATAAAGAAGGCTGAGCCCCTAAGAATGGATGCATTTGAACTGTGGTGTTGGAGAAGACTTTTGAGAGTGTCCCATGGACTGCAAGGAGATCCAACCAGGACATTCTACAAGAAATAAGTCCTGAATATTCATTAGAAGGACCGATGCTGAAACTCAAATACTTCAGCCACATGATGCGAATTACTGACTCATTGGAAAAGACCTGGATGCTGGGAAAGATTTAAGCCATAAGGAGAAGGGGGTGACAGAGGATGAGATGGTTGCATGACATCAGATCACAACAGAAAGAAGAGGAACATTTATGTGCAGAATCACATTTCCAAGGCCACGAATCACACTCATGACTTATCAGCTATGAGGAAACCATCCAGAGGAAAGCATAAGATAGCAGTGGCATCACTGACTCAGTGGACATGAGTTTGAGCAATCGCTGGAAATTGGTGATGGACAGGGAGGCCTGGCGTGCTGAAGTCAAAGGGGTTGCAAAGAATTGGAGACAGCTGATTGACTGAACTGAACTGTGAGCTCCTGGGAAGCTTGAATTCTACAGATCAGTGATAAGATACTCCCCGGGATTGTGCAAGCAGACAGAGACCAATGATGAGAGTACATGCAAGTCTGTACACAATTCGTTGGAGGCTTTTTATTGTTATTTTTTCGACAGGCTTCTCTGTTACCAGAGATGTGCTCTCCAATTGCTTTGCAATTGCATCCTTTTCCTGGATAACTCTTCTCTTTCTTCGGAGACAAGGTAACTCAGAAGAGTGACTGGGGAGGTGACATCAATGAATGCCCTGCTTGCAGAAGCCAGTGCTATCTTATGCTCACCTCTGGATGGCTTCCTCATAGCTGATAGGTCATGAGTGTGATTCCTGGCCTTGGAAATGTGATTCTGCACATAAATGTTCTTCCTCCTTCTGTTCTGATTTCTGGTGGTTGCAATTTTTCACATCAGTCAAAGCTCCACATCTGAGCCCTACTGTGCATCCCTTTCCTGTGGTGACCCCTTGATGTCCATCGAGTATGTCCCTTGACCTGCCTTTCCAGCTGACTGAGTCCTTGCTTACATTCGTATTCCCTGCCTTTTTTTTTTTTTTTTTTTTCTTTTGGTTTGAACAACTGCCAATCTGTGACCTGTTCTGTGTGGGAAAGACACTTTTTTCCTGTCTACCTAAAGGATGAAGCTGCTAGATGGATTTGCTCACATGATACAAGGTCATTGCCATGCTTCCATGTCGGTCTTTCTGGGAGCTCCCCAACCCCAACCCCACCACTGCCTCCAGGCTTCTGGAACTCAAGGTCAAATTCCTCATCTTCCTCTTTCTGGACTTATCTTTACCAGATGCCCTGCTAAGACACTGCACTCACCAGGCTGACATTCTTCAGAAGGGGCCTGGGTCCAGACCCCCTCCCATGGAATGTCCACCCATATTTGTGATGGGCCTTTTAACTTTCTGTCCAGGGAATATATTTCATCTCCAGCCACAAGCCTTGCTCCTTTCACCCCCATTGCCCTGACTCAGTCCTTTCCAAGGTCCTGACTCCCACAAGAATTGAGGGTTCCCTGGCCTTGGTGGGTGAAACTCTTTCATCATCTCTAACATTCATTGGATGAAATACAAAAGCTTACTTCCAACAAGACTTCCAATGACTATTTCCCCCCACCCCTCTTCCCTCCTTCTTGCTGTTTCCAGAATAAATCTTTCTCTAGGGACAGCAAGGCAGTCTGCTCATTTTTGGACACTCCTGGGAGCCTCAAGAGGAGTTCTGCAAGCAGCATTCCAGTGAATAATCCAAACCAAAATATTCAACCTGGCAATTGAGCTTGGGGCTTTCCTTCTGACCAGTGCACATGGACAGGCATCATGGGTGGATGTGGATTCCTTTATCATTGCCTGCTTGCCTTTTTGTACAGGGAGGTGTTTTTTGTTTGTTTGCTTTTCTGAGCTTCAGCAAGTAATGCTGAGAACTTTGCCTGGGGGTTGTAGGACAGGATTGCTCCATTTGTGGCTCCTGCAGACAGTGCCCTCTGCAACTGGCAGTGCCCAGCACTCTCTTGACTTTTAAATAGAGGATGGCAATAAAAGGAGTGTAAGTGTCTGGAAGTGACTCATCATATGTAATATATGATACGCTATTCAGAGCTGGCAGGCAAAGCCATATTCCTGGGTCCCTAGATTCAGCTTCAGGTCTGTGCTTTACCAGTTTCAAGCCTAATGAAGTCTTCCTCATGGGAGAAGCTTTAATGGGGTCAAGAATACAGACCAGAGGTCTTCAAAGCTGCCTCATTTGCAACTCTCTTCACCATTAGCAAGAAAAATGTGGGATAAATGTTTTGTTTTGGTGAGGAAGCCAAGGAGGGCAGAGATCCCCAGCTATGCTGTGTCTCAAATCTGGAGCCATTTTTAATGGGAGTGTAGGTGGAGTGTGGTTTGGGTGAGGCAGATAGGCTGCCCTGGAATGCAGTCTTTGTGGCTGGAGGAAGAGCTGGGGAGTCTTTGCAGATGAAGGGAAGCAACATGATATGCTCTGGGCTTCATGGTGAAGCCAGAACATTGTTCAATTTTTTTTTTTCTTTTTCTTTGAGGGGGTGGCGGAGCAAGATCTTTGTTGAAGGTCTTCTGTCTTCATTGTAACATTTAGAATCTTTAGCTATGACATATGGGATCTATTTCCCTGACCAGGGATTCAACCCCACACCCTGCATTAGGGAGCACAGAGTCTTATCCACTGGACCACCAGGTGAGTCCTTTAGCCAAATGTTAATGACAGCACTTTGAGAGAGTCTTGTGTGCAAGGATTTGTGGGTATGAGGCATAAAAGTCCACCAGGTCATGGACAAGTCATTTTGGTGATGGATTGCTGTAGGAAGTGCTACCTTCAGAACATGTCCTAAGACCCTGCAGGTTTCTAATCATCGTGGTTTCACCTAAAGGCTTTCTTGTGATGTTCATATTCAACAGCTCGCACATATTTGCTTGTTGTCTCTTTTGCGACACCCACGCCTTCTTTCTCCTCCGTGATGTTGAAGCTGAAACTCCAATAATTTGGCCACCTGATATGGAGAGCTGACTCATTTGAAAAGACCATGATGCTGGGAAAGATTGAGGGCAGGAATAGAAGCGGATGATAAAGGATGAAATGGTTGGATGGCATCACCAACACTTGGATATGGGTTTGGGTGGACTCTAGGAGTTGGATATGGGCAGGCAGGCATGGCGTGCTGCAGTGCATGGGGTCGCAAAAAGTTGGACATGACTGAGAGACTGAACTGAATCTGCTCCTTCATCCTCTTTATCCAGGCAGCCCAAAGGTTCTGTCCTCTGCTGTTCATGGGTCTGGTTTCTGTGTGGGCACCCTCCATCACTGCCTCTCCAGTCTTTAAGTTCCTTCCCTAGCTGTTCATTCCATTTCTTTCTCTGGACTCCCACCTCCCACCCATGCCAGCTAACTGCCCAACAACCTTCCGATTGGAAACAGCCCCTGGGACTTCCAGCTGGGGTATGTCAAAATCTAAGCTCTCCACAATGTATCCATCACCTTGGCTGTTTCTGGGTGAGTGTGTAATCTTAGTCAGGTGGCAGCGTATTAATGCTGGGATCTGTCATTATGTTGGGATGAAAATTGTCTAGAATTTAAAACTGTTTCTTAGCCAAACAAATTGCTTCATACTTCTGTCAGGAGTAGTCATTTTGTTTGTGGTGTCAACTTGCAATAAATAGTTGGGTCTTTTACTCTAAGGAGCTGTTCTCAGGTCCAGGAGGAGAAATAAGTCCAAGAACCATGTGGTTTCAACCATGAGCCTGTCAGTGGATTCATTTCCATCTCTGTAACTCCCAGAGGGGGAATGTTTCCTTGCTTTAGCGTCTTGTAAGGTTTGCAGTTGATTTTCAGGCCATCCCTGGTATATAGTGGAAACACAGCAAACTTCCAAAACTGTGCATAAACGTTCAAATTTTTAGGTAGTTTTCTCAGCAGGTTGTAAACAGAATGGCTTTTTGGTGTAAAAGAGGGGTTGGCAATTATTATTATTATTATTATTTTTCTTTAGTACCAAGCCAAGTAGTAAATATTTTTGGAATGGAATCTATTCCATTCTTTCCATAGCATTGTACAAACAAATGGCTGCAGTCATATTCAGGTAAAATTTTATTTATTCTACCGCCCCCCCCCCCCCCCCCAAAAAAAAGACACCTGGCTAGATTTTTTGCAGAGGGGAGGGTAGGACACACCATCTATCATGTGGGATAATTTCTGGCCAGAGATGGGACACAGGCCCCCTAAATTGGGATCATGGAGTCTTAATCACTGGGCCACCTGGAAGTCCTAGCTGGCTGGATTTAATTCATGGGTCATAAGGGCTTCTCTTGACGTACTATATGCAGAGAACATCATGAGAAACCCTGGACTGGAAGAAACACAAGCTGGAATCAAGATTGTCAGGAGAAATATCAATAACTTCAGATATGCAGATGACAACACCCTTATGGCAGAAAGTGAAGAGGAACTAAAAAGCCTATTGATGAGAGTAAAAGAGGAGAGTGAAAAAGTTGGCTTAAAGCTCAACATTCAGAAAATGAAGATCATGGCATCCACTACACCATGGTCCCATCACTCCATGGGAAATAGATGGAGAAATAGTGGAAACAGTGTCAGAGTTTATTTTGGGGGGCTCTAAAATCGCAGCAGATGGTGATTGCAGCCCTGAAATTATAAGACTCTTACTCCTTGGAAGAAAAGTTATGACCAACCTAGATAGCATATTCAAAAGCAAATATATTACTTTGCCAACTAAGGTCCGTCTAGTCAAGGCTATGGTTTTTCCAATAGTCATGTATGGATGTAAGTGTTGGACTGTGAAGAAGGCTGAGCACCAAATAATTGATGCTTTTGAACTGTAGTGTTGGAGAAGACTCTTGAGAGTCCCTTGGACTGCAAAGAGATCCAACCAGTCCATTCTGAAGGAGATCAGCCCTGGGATTTCTTTGGAAGGAATGATGCTAAAGCTGAAACTCCAGTACTTTGGCCACCTCATGCGAAGAGTTGACTCATTGGAAAAGACTCTGATGCTGGGAGGGATTGGGGGCTGGAGAAGAAGGGGACAACCGAGGATGAGAGGGCTGGATGGCATCACTGACTCAATGGATGCGAGTCTGAGTGAACTCCAGGAGTTGGTGATAGACAGGGAGGCCTGGCCTGCTGCAATTCATGGGGTTGCAAAGAGTCAGACAACACTGAGTGACTGAACTGAACTGAACTGAAAGGCTTCTCTGATGGCTTATTTGGTAAAGGATCCACCTGCTGTGCAGGAGTTACTGGTTAGATTCCTGGGTTGGGAAGATCTGCTGGAGAAGGAATAGGCTATCCTGTCCAGTATCCTTTGGGTTCCCTGGTGGCTCAGAGTGTAAAAAACTGCCTGCAATCCAGGGATCTTGGTTCAATCCCTAGGTTTGGAAGATCCCCTCCAGGGAAAAAGTGGCTACCCACTCCAGTATTTTTTATTGGAGACCTCCTTGACAGAGGAGTCTGACAGACTGCAGTCCATAGAGTCACAAAGAGTCAGAGATGACTGAGGGACTAAGGACAGCACACAGTTTGCAGGGCACTGGTACAGAAATTAGGTTGGTTAATTGATGACTTAATGAATGCTTAGTTGGATTATTACTATATAAGGAAAGCTGGGTTAAGGACTAGTAGATTGAAAATTCTCAGTATAAATAAAATCCTTTTAAGGAGTCAGTCAATACAGTTGTATACATACTGTGTATAACTCTGAATAGGGAGTGTTTTATATACATGGGTTTGATCCCCTGGTCAGGGAACTAGTTCCCACTTTCCAGAGCTAAGACTGCATGCCATGATAAAGACTAAAGATGCCACACACTGTAACTGAGACCCAGCACAGTGAAATAATTTTTTTTTTTAAAGAAAAGGTCCTGAAAATATTTACTCTAGTTACCATATGACCCTGCCATTCTACTCCTAGTTTTATACCCAAGGGAAATGAAGATGCATGTTCACATACAAACATATGCATACAAGTGTTCATCAGTGCTGGTAGCCAAATGTATGGATGTGAGAGTTGGACTCTAAAGAAAGCTGAGCACTGAAGAATTGACGCTTTTGACCTGCAAATATTTTGTGTTGGAGAAGGTGTTGGAGAAGGCTCTTAAGAGTCCCATGGACTGCAAGGAGATCCAACCAGCCCATCCTAAAGGAACTCAGTCCTGAATATTCATTGGAAAGGCTTATGTAGAAGCTGAAATTCCAATACTTTGACCATCTGATGCAAAGAACTGACTCACTGGAAAAGACCCTGATGCTGGGAAAGACTGAAGGTAGGAGCAGAAGGGATACCAGAGAATGAAATTATAGGATGGCATCACTGACTCAATGTTCATAAGTTTGAGTAAGCTCTGGGCATTAATGATGGACAGGGGGGCCTGATGTGCTGCAGTCCATGGGGTTGCAAACAGTCAAATATGACTGAGGAACTGAAATGAACTGGCTCAATAGCCAAACGGTAGACACAATGTAAATATACCCACCCCTTGTGCACAGATAAATCAGATGTGGTATAATGGAATATCACAGAGCCATAAAAAAGAATGGAGTTCCCACAAAGGGGTCAACACAGATGGACCTGTAAAACACTTCATGAGTGAAAGAAGCCAGACACAAAAGGCCACCTCTTATATGACTCTGTGTATATCAAGTGTCCACAATAGGTACATCCAAGACACATACACGGTTTCCAGGGCCTGGGAGGGCCAGAGAGTGACTCCTTACAAGCATGAGGTTTCTTCTCAGCTTAGGAATCCTGTTCTCAACTGGGTGTGTGGTGAAGGTTGGACTACTCTGAGTACAACTAACAGTCCATTCATTCATTCATATATACATGAGTGGATTGCTGTTTATTTGAGTTATAGCTAAATAAAGCTGTTACAGAAATTGAAAAAGAAAGAAAGAAAGAAAACATTAAACAAAAGCTGTTATGGAAAAAGTCTCAGCTGCAGACTTCTTCTTTTTTTTTTTTTGGCTCTGGTGGGTCTTTGTTGGTGCTTGTGGGCTTTCTCCAAGTGTAGTGAACAAGGGCTTCTGTCCACATGCAGCATGTGGGATTCTCATTGCGATGGCTTCTCTTATTGTGGCACATGGGTTCTAGAGCACACAGACTTTAGTAGTTGTGGCACGTGGGCTCAGTAGTTGCAGCACCCGGACTCTGGAGCCCAGGCTCAGTGGTTGTCATGCACAGGCTTATTTGCACTGTGGCATGTGGACTCTTCCTTGACCAGGGGTCTAAGCCATGTCTGCTGTGTTGACAGGCAGATTTTTAACAATGGGGCCCCCAGGAAAGCTCTAGGTGCAGGATTGATAGGTGAGAAATAACTAGTCAATAATTTTAAAACACCCATTTTTTCTTCTTTCCTTTGGGTGGAAGGAGATCCAGAAAGTGAAAAAGTCTGTCTGAATCCCCTGTTTCTGGTGTATTTTGAGTATTTGTGTATTCTGTTGCCCCTTCCATACATGGTAGGCCTTGCACATACAGACCAGATGAGGGTTATAGACCAGGAAAGGGAGGCATCCCTGGTCTCCCACAGGGAATTGGGGCCCAAGCTGGATACCTTCACTTCTGAGTTGTCCTGAAGACAGTCTGAGAACTGGTGGATGGCACAGAGCTGTCACCGACATGTCCTCCTGCCTGCATCCTGGGGACTGATTTCCTCTTTTGCCGGGGTTGGGAGGGGAGGCTCATGGAAGATCTTTCTAAATTGCAAGTCAAAGAAGGGAGCAAAGCCACTTCCATGAGCAAACTGCTGGCCAGAGATGAGATTGTGGGCATCGACGACATCAGTCTGTCCAGGTTTAGAAAGGAGGTCATCAGCCTGCTGAAGGGATCACATAAGACCCTGAAGCTGGTGGTGAAAAGGTAAGACCTGGGTGTCGAGCCTTGTTTATGGAGAGAGATGATCAGTCTGTTGGCTGCCCTGTGTCAATCAACTGTGGCAGTCCCAGTGTCGACATGTGTGTGTCTGTGCCTATGTGTGTGAGCATGTATGCTTAGGAAGTACAAGAGTAATTCACCTCTTGGTTAAGGATGAAACCAATATCACAAATTTAAAAGATTACTTTTTCATTAGTTTTATGTTGAAGACTCTGATGCTGGGTGGGATTGGGGGCAGGAGGAGAAGTGGACAATAGAGGATGCGATGGCTGGATGGCTTCACTGACTCGATGGACGTGAGTCTGAGTGAATTCCGTGAGTTTGTGATGGACAGGAAGGGCTGTTGTGCTGTGATTCATGGGGTCACAAACAGTCGGACACGACTGAGCAACTGAACTGAACTGAACTGATAGTTAACGTAGTTAAAGCTCCAATTCTTTGGCCACCTGATGCTAATGGCTAACTCATTGGAATAGACCCTGATGCTTGGAAAGACTGAAGGTGGGAGGAGAAGTGGACAACAGCAGATGAGATGGTTGCATGGCATCACCAACTCAATGGACATGAGTTTGAGCAAACTCTGGTAGGTGGTGAAGGACCAGGAAGCCTGGTGTGCTGCAGTCCATGGGATCGCAAAGAATCAGACACAACTTGTTAACAACAACATAGTTAACTTAATAGTTAATGTTGTGTTGGTTTCAGGTATATATATATATATATATCTTCACTCTTTTTTTCTTACATTATTTTCCTGTGCTTGTTTGGTGACTCAGACAATAGAGCATCTGCCTGCAATGCAGATTCAGGGTTCAATCCCTGGATCATGAAGATCCCCTAGAGAAGGAAGTGGCAACCCACTCCAGTATTCTTGCCCAGAAAATTCCATGGATGGAGGAGCCTGGTAGGCTCAGTCCATGGGGTCACAAAGAGTTGGACATGACTGAGTGGCTTCACTTTTTCCTGGCTTGTCACAGAGTATTGAGTAGAGTTCCTGCTGCTGTAAGGAGATTTTTGAAAAAAATTCCTACTTTCATTGCTGCTGAGTGTTTATTTTTGATTTATTAAGTTATTTTGATTCCTTAAATCTTATCCCTGGCAATAGCTGATGCTCTGAATGAAGCAAAATATCATGGGCCATTATTTTTTCTTTTTTTACCACTCTCTCTGTTTTTTTAATATTAACAAATACAAGCAGCAGAGAGGGCCAAATGCTCTCTACTATTCCCTGAGGGGACATGGACCATTTTTAACACAACGTGGCAGGCTACTGGATTTTCAGGCCTTATGCTAATATGGAGCAATGTACATGGACATCCATGTCCAGGCTCTAGGGTGGGCAAGTGTACAGAATTCGAAAGCAAATTGTGAATAGGAGTTGGGGTACCTTGAGAGGGTCACAGAGGGAAATTGGAGATGTGATGCTTTTACACATAGGAACTAGAACAGTACTACTGGGCAGATTAGAGGTGCTGGTGATTGTTTTTGGCCATGTTGGCTACACAACTTGCTGGCTTCATTGGTAGCTCAGCTGATAAAAAATCTGCCTGCAATACAGCAGATCCCAGTTCCATTCCTGGGTTGGAAAGATCTGCTGGAGAAGGGCTAGGCTACCTACTTCAGTATTCTTGGGCTTCCATTGTGCCTCAGCTGGGAAGTAATCTGCCTGCAATGTGAGAAACCTGGGTTCGGTCCCTGGGTTGGAAAGATCCCCTGCAGAAGGAAACCCACTCCAGTGTTCTTGCCTGGAGCATTCCATGGAATTCTTGCAAGATCTTAGTTGCCTGACCAGAGATTAAACTCAAGGCCCCCGAAGTGATGGCACCAGTGTCTAAAGTACTGCATAGCCAAGAAATACCCGTGACTGCTTTTATATACAGAAATAATGCTCAACTGATGTTTCAGAGGTGGCTCATTCACAGTGCAGTGCTGACCTTCCCTTTTAGACAGAATTAGTCCAGTCTTTTCCAAGATTGACTGTAAATTTTAAAAAGTGATTGACCCCATGCACTCCAGTGTTTAGTATGGACTTGCAGACATATCCCAAAAGGTATATATATATATACACCTTTATAAATATATATAAATAAATATATATATAAATATAAATATATAAATATATATATATAAATTTTTTGGAACCAAAATAGCATCCAAGAAGGAGATTCAAAATGGCAAAAAGGAAAAAAGTTTCATTCTTTGCCCCATTAATGGAACAGTCTCATTGCTCCAAGGAATAGGTGATCATCTTTGTAAATAAGAAAACTAGTATCCTTGCACGGCCACTTCCGAGCCCTTTAGTGTGGAGGGCACCTGAGAGATGTTGTCATGGCGTCTCATTTCTTTGGGGTCACCTTATCAACCTCTGCACTTTTAAAGAGGAGAAGCTTTTGAAGTTTAGTGTGGTGTGTGCTTAGGAGTCAGCCACAGGTTTGAACCCCAAAGGGTTTACCTACTGCAGAGTGGTCAAAGCAACCACTCATAGGGGGTGGCAGCTGGAATACAAGCTACAGTTTTCTCCAAATGTGAATTTTATTCTATATTTGTCAGTACTGAGAGTGGCATGTGGGTATGGGAAAACATTCACTTTTCTTCTGTTGTTAAGTATTTATTATTTTTATTTATTTGGATGTGCCAAGTCTTAGTTGTGGCACCTGGGAATCTAGTTCCCTGACCAGGGATGGATCCTCAGGCATCCTGCATTCAGAGCACAGATTCTTAGCCATTGAACCACCAGGCAAGTTCCAATATTCATTTTCAAAAGGGAATTGTATGAAATCCATCAATCTTTCTTCCACCCTACCTGCATCCCTTCACTTGGATGTGTCAGTACTATGCTCTTAGGTATTGTTTCAGAAACAGATAGGTGCTTGTGTGTTTAAAATGAAAGTGCAATTTGTTCCACGTTGAGTGCCCTGTGGTCTGACTCATGACTTGTCTTAGCAACCCCACAATGCTCCAGGGTCTGGATGGTCTATTGTGTGTATAACAGATCCTCTGTGCATGGATGTTTTTATGGTGCTTCCAGAGTATTCATACAGCAGACAGTGCTGCACTGTGACACCTTTGTACCCAAGTTTGTCAGTGCGTGGGTGCGCATGAGCATGCACGTATGTGTGTGTGTGTGTGTGTGTGTGTGTGTGTGTGTGTGTGTGTAGCTCATCACGATCCATTCCTTGCCTGGGAGGTTTTGAGTCAGAAAGTAAATGACTCATGAAGTTTGTTTTTGCTGCCTTTGTGGATGGGATAGGTGACAGATGTTTTTATTGTTTGAAATAGTCATTTCTGTCTGTGGGAGCGAAGAGGGACATCCTTACATGTCTTCAGAATCTTGTTCTGAATTTGAGGATCATATGTAAGGGTCAGAAAACAAGACAATCTGGGTTCTGTTCAGAGCACAAGCCATGAAAACTACTGGTGGGACAAGAGAAATGAGGCCTGGGAGCCTGCTTGTTGGTGGGGACAGCGGGTATCTGATCAGATTTGGACACCGAAGGGTGGGGGGGATTCCCCAGTGTGGACTCTCACTTTTGCCTGGGTTATTTTTAACTGACAGGTGTGCAGAATGATTATCTAGTTTGGAAGGGCTTAGTAATCTAAATAACATGGAGAAAGTAATTGCAACCCACTCTAGAATTCCTGTCTGGAAAATCCTCTGGACAGAGGAGCCTGGTGAGCTACACAATCCATGGGGTCGCAAAGACTCAGAGACAACTGAGTGACTGAGCTTAGGAATCTAAATAACATGTATCACACAATAGAAAACCAAAACAAGTGGTTGGTTCAGATGCTTTAAACACACACACACACACACACACACACACAGACACACTTTGAATAACAAACATAGATATTAAAACATTAACTAATTTAATATTAAATATTAATACTGTGTGTAGGTTTTATCTGGGCTTCCCAGGTGGCTCAGTGGTAAAGTATCTGCCTGCCAATGCAGCAGAAACAGGTTCGATACCTGAGTCAGGAATATCCCCTGGGGGAGGAAATGGCAACCCACTCCAGTCTTCTTGCCTGGAGAATTCCATGGACATAGGAGCCTGGCAGGCTAAAGACCATGGGATCTCAAAGAGTTGGACCGGAGGAGTGACAGATCATGCACACAGGGAGGTATTATTTCGCTTATTAGAAAACTCTGAAATGGTTTTTGCTTAGAAATATGATGCAGTTTTATAAACTGGTGAATTTTACAAACCAGGGAATTAGTTAATATTAGGATTGTTGCTGTCACCTGATACATGGTGAATTCCTGCTTTAAATCCTGGTGATGCACATAGTAAAGCCATTTAAAACTCCATATATTTTTTAATTAAAAATATTTATTTGTTTGCCTGTTACAGGTGTTAGTTTCAACATGTGGGATCTAATACCCTGACCAGGGATTGAACCTGGGCCACCTGCATAGGGAGCATGGAATCTTAGCCACTAGGATTCCTTAATCACTGGGAATGTCCAGGAAGTCCTGTGAGTGATTTGGAAATTATGTTCTTAAATCAATAACATGTATCCCTCTCTGCTTGATTACTCAGTCATGTCTGACTCTTTGCAACCTCATGGATTGGACCCACCAGGCTCCTCTGTCCATGGGATTATTTAGGAAAGAATATTGCAGTGGGTTGCCATTCCTTTCTCCAGGGGATCTTCCCAACCCAGAGATTGAACCTGTGTAATTGAACCTGTGACCCAGAGTTCCTGTGTCTCCTCCATTGGCAGGTGGATTTCTTACCACAGCACCACCTGGGGAGCCCACATTCTTCTCTGTCTAATCTCACCATTCTCATCTGTCTCCATATCTCAGTTCAGTTTAGTCACTCAGTCTTGTCTGACTGTTTGAGATTCCATGAACCACAGTACACCAGGCCTGCCTGTCCACCAATTCCCAGAGTTTACCCAAACTCATGTCCATTGAGCTGGTGATGCCAACTAATCATCTCATCCTCTGTCATCCTCTTTTACTCCTGCCTTCTTGCTTTCCCAACACCAGGGTCTTTTCAGACAAGTCAGCTCTTCACATCAAGTGGCCAAAATAATGGAGTTTCAGCTTCAACATCAGTCCTTCCAATGAACACCCAGGACTGATCTCGTTTAGGATGGACTAGTTGGATCTCCTGGCAGTCCAAGGGACTCTCAAGACTCTTCTCCTTCACCATAGTTCAAAAGCATCAATTTTTCTGTCATCAGCTTTCTTTATAGTCCAACTCTCACATCCATACATGACTACTGGAAAAACCATAGCCTTGACTAGACAGACCTTTGTTGACAAAGTAATATCTTTGCTTTTTAATATAGTGTCTAGTTTGGTCATATCTTTCCTTCCAAGATTAAGGCAATAACTAATCTGATTTGTATCTCTGAGAAGAGCGATTTTCTGCTGTTTTATCTTTGGGGCTTTCCTGGTGCCTCAGTCAAGTAAAGATATTAGCTGCTATGCAGGTGATTCAGATTCCATGTAGAACTCCACAACAGATCACCTACTCTTTTTTTTTTTTAAGTGATTAATTTATAAAGGCACTCTTCAGTTAATTCATTGACTGAGCCACCAACACAGAAGTAATCCAATGTTGGATGTTGACCAGAGAGGAGAGGCTCTTCTTTTAACCCTTAAGGCACCCTAAGAAAAGGTGGCTTTTATGATAAAGACTGAGAAGAGCTTAGGGTCCTGATGGTTAGAGTGAGTAGTGCATGTTGGGTTGTTCTGGGAGGTTCTACAGAAAGTCATGTGTGCACCTCAAGGTGAAACAGGCTTTGTGGAAAGTGTGGGCAATTTTTTCTGGTTGATTGGTTTTGTTTGTTTGTTTTTTTTTTTTTTTGAGGGGATGGGGCTATGCCAGATCTTTGTTGTTGCACAGTTGCTGCAAGCTGGTGGGGTGTGGTCTACTCTATTTGTGGTGCATGGGCTTCTCATTACAGTGGCTTCCCTTCTCTCCAAGCACGGGTTCAGTGGTGGTCACACATGGGCTTAGTTGCCTGGGGGATATTTCCGGACCAGGGATTGAACCTGCATCTCCTGCATTGACGGATATTCCACCACTGAATCACGAGGCGGATTCTTCACCACTGAACCACCAGGGCAGTTTCAAAGTGGGAATTGTGGATGATATACTTCCCTCCCGCTGGTGACATCTGCTGTATTTGTCCTACATCTGCTGTATTTGTCCTCCCCACCCTTGCCTACAGTAGAGTGCCCATGGGCCAGGCGAGGATAGCTGCAGGCTGGCTTCACCAAGTGGGGATGTCTGGTTTCTTGGGCACCAGGCCCCATGTATCTTGTCATCATTAAGAAGCTGTGGCTGAGAGGGTGATGCCTTGGGGGCCAGGAACCCCATTCACTGTCTTCCCTCAGCCAAGCTTGTTTCTCAAACAGATGAGAGCTGGCACTACCTCTCTCGCAGGGTTGTCTGGGAACAAAGAAGGGTCACAGGAGCCCCACGGGTGCACTTAAGTCCTCCTCCGAGATACCCAGGCTTATCCTAGAGTCTTCTGGGGAGTCAGAAGAACCATTGAGCAAGAGGAGCCACAGGACTGCCTCCTGGGCACCTTGTTTTTCTCTATTTGTTGGCCAAGGAAATGCTGCACACAGGGAAGTTCAGGCTGAAGTGGGAACCTCTTCTCTGGGTCTGTCTCTGGTGCACTTGTCACCTTTGTTTTCTTCCCTACCCTGGAGATCCTGATGGGCAGGTGTGAGAGGGATATGGGCACCGATATTTTCCTGGGGGCCACTACAGTCATGCCATTAGCTTAAGCAAATGTGCTTGGTAAAGGTTAAGACCCAAAATTGGGTCACTTGCAGCATTTTCCTGATTAACACTGTTGTTTGTAAGCCCCTCACTGTTGGAGAGGAGCTGAGGAAGGGGGAGTTCTTGCCAGTGCTTTGTTCAGGCACTGTCTGCTAGGTGCTGATAAACATGCACTAAAACCTCCTGCATGCATAGCACCAGAACCTCATCCACCAACCCCAGCCCCCTTTTAGGAGTGCATTTAATTTCAATCATTGTTCAGAAAATTTCTTCTGAGTGTCATGCCATAAACCATATTGTGAAGCTTGGAATGGCTCTTTTGGTCCTTCTGCCACATTTAGCTGGTAAATATGAGTCTTGTTTACAATGAACCTCACTTGCCAGTTTATCCTTCATCTCGCTCTGGAGCAGTCCACCCACTGCTGTGAGCTGTTTTTCCAGGACCGAACTGTCCATAAGCCCGATTCTATGTTACTTTCTGTCTCTCTGCCTGAAGCCTTAAAGCCTTCCGTGACTCTGATTCCATCCACTAAGATCACATTCAGGAGCAGATTAACACCCAGGGAGGCAGATTTTTGCACCCAGGGAGGCAGTGAGGATTAGCCAGATATGGTGGCATGGTGACACTTTTTTTTTTTTTTTAAATATACCCCAGTGTTTATTCCAAAATGTTTTTAACAAAAATGATAAGGATGTTCTTAAATCTGTTCTATTGACAGAACTCTTGGTTCTTCCACGGTGACACTTTTAAAGAAGGCAAGTATCTGCTCCAGTGACAGCACCCACGCCTGCTCAGAGCAGGTTTCCTGCCACATGTGAAGGTTTCTCCACAGCCCTGATCTGCAGTGAGTCTTGCACTGAGACAGCATATTTACAGGCCTCCTCTCTGCCACTAGCTCTTTGGAGCTGTCCCTGAGAAGGCAGCTCTGTGCGTGGCCCCAACAGTGATGAGTGCAAATGCTCCTGAAGCTGCAATAGGAGAGGGGTGGCTAGGACTGGAAGGTTGTTTCTCCCCCTTGGTCCTTCTCCTCCCGCCAGCCCCACCTTTCCCCATCCCTTCTTCCCCTCTCCTCCCTTCTTCCCAGTCGCCTCCTCTCCTTGACAGCTCTTTCTCGACAATAACTCTGTTCAAGGATGTCTGTCTTACTGGAAATGCTGCAATCCCCCTCCCCACTTCTCCCCTCTGCTCCCCTTCTCTCTCTCCCTGTCCCTTCTCCCCTCCCCACCCCCTCCTCCCATTCCTCTCCCTTCTCTTTCTCCACCTCACCCTTCAACGCTCCCCCCACCCCGCCCATCTCCTCCTCCCCAGAGCTCTTCCTGGTACAGAAACTCTGTGTTCAGGGGGGTGTCTGTCCTCCTGGAGCTGCTTCCCCCCTCCAACCCTTCTTCCTTCCCCTTCTCTCTCTCCCCTTCCCTTATCTCTCTCCCCCTCCCCTCCCCTCCACTTCTCTCTCTCCCTTCCATCTATCCCATTCTATCCCTCCCCTCCTTTCTCCCTGTCCCCTTGGCCCTCCTTCTTCCCATCCCTCTTTCTCTCCCTCCCTCCTTCTCCCCTCACCTTTTCCCCTTCCCATCCCCTTCTTCTTCCCCTTTTTCTCTTGTTGGGATCCAATAAACACCATGATAGTCTTCAGGGACTAAGGTAGAACTCATGGGAAAGGCTGAGTCATTGCCCAGTGAGGTCATCCCCGCAGATGCCAGGACTTGTCTAATCAGCATACTCCCCATAACCTGGTTTGAGTTTATTAGGATGTAAAAGACATCCCCCTGCAGCCAATAGTCAATTAGTAAATATCAGGAAACCCCTGCAGCCAATAAAGATTAGCCAATTAGTAAATACTAGGAAACTCCTGCAGCCAATCAGCTCTTGCCAACTCTCAGTTCTAAAACCTATAAATACTGCTGTAAATCTTGGGTCGGGGCTCCTTGCTCCACTCTGCTGCATTGGATGTGGCAGGAGCCCTAGCTCAAGCTAGAATTAAAACCCCTTCATGCTTTTGCATTGCTGTGGACATCTTATTCTCTTAGTTTTCGGGACTTGGACTCTGGGCATAACACTCTCTCTCTCCCTTCTCCAATTCCTCTCCCTTCTCCCCCTTCTCTCCCTTCTAGGCCCCTCTCCCTTCTAACCCACTTCTCCCTTTTTTCCCTCCTGCATCTCCCCTTCAGTCGCCCTACTCCCTTTCCCCCTTCTCCTCTCCCTCTCCCCCTTCTCACGTTTCTCTCCCGTCTCTTTCTACCCCTCCCTCTTCTCTCTTTCCCCTTTTCCCCTCCCCTCCCTTATACCCAATCCCCTTCCCTCATCAAGAGCTCTTCCTGGGACAGAAACTCTGTGTTCAGGGGGTTGTGTATCCTCCTGGAGCTGCTTCCCTCCCCTCCCCCTTCTCTCTCTCCCCCTTCCATCTCCCCCATTCTTCCTCCCCCCTCCCATCTGTCTCCCTCTCCCTCTCCTCTTCACTCTTTCCCTCCCCCTTCCCCCTCTCTCTCTCAACTTCTCTCTCTGCCCCTCCCATTTCCCCTGTTCTCCTCTACCCCTGCCTTTCTCCCCCTCCCCTCCCTTCTACCCCTCCCCTCTTCTCCCTTTCCACTCCTAGAGAGCTATCCCTCAGGCAGAAACTTTGCACATCCCCGGTTGTCTGTGTTACTGGGGATGCTTCTGCTGAGTGGTCTGAGACCCCTCATTCACATTTCAGGGGAAACATTGCTGTTTTGAGCATTTGGAGTCATATGGATGCTGCCTACTATGCTTATTTTCTTCTTAAAATATAAACACACAGGTTTATATTCAACAAGTGTTGACTTGCTTGGTCTGTTTTCTGTTGTTGTTTTTGCTACATAAAATCAGGAGAGAAAAAATAAACACCATATAGATCAGACTTGTTTTTATTAAATAAAATCAGGAGAGGGGAAAAATACCACAGGGAACATAACTGCTTTATGTGGGGAACAGGAGCTTCTTTTCAGATGTATATTTAGTGTATGGCTTAAATAAGTGAATCAGGTAAATTATGTGAGAAGTTTCCTATTCTGATCCAAGAAGAGAATGGTAAACAGTTAAGATTTGTTTTGCATTGAAAGGCATGCAAGTGATGTTGATGAAATGTGGTGTGGAAAAGGTGATGATTTCTAATATATTAAGGCATGCAGAAAATGTTGCACATATTTTTGTTTGTATACCCTTAAGACTCACTCACTCTGTAGCTTATATTTAGTTAATTTGGTTATGTTCATTTATATTTATATTTAATTATGTTAATGGATGTATCTTTTTTTGTTGTTTGTATGGTTTTACTTATATTTAGTCATTTTAATGGTTGCTCTTTGAGTGTCTGTGGTATCTTTACCAAAATATTCATTGTAGGGTTGATATGTAGCCAGAAAGTTGGGTTGGTACCGTTATAAAAACATTGAGTTGAACTAAACCACATGTTCAACAGTTGGGTATATGTGCCCTGGTTTTAATGGCGCCCCACTCCAGGACTCTTGCCTGGAAAATCTCATGGGTGGAGGAGTCTGTTAGGCCACAGTTCATGAGGTCGCTAAGAGTCAGACATGACTGAGCAAATTCAATTTCACTTTTCACTTTCATGCATTAGACAAGGAAATGGCAACCCACTCCAGTGTTTTTGCCTGGAGAATCCCAGGGGCAGAGGAGCCTGGTAAGAGGCCATCTATGAGGTTTCACAGAGTCAGACTTAGCAGTAGCACCAACAATCATTTCTGGTGGTTTGGACAAAGCATTTTTAGTGTTGCTAATGGGCTTCCCTGGTGGCTCAGTGGGTAAGGAATCCACCTGCCAATCCAGGGTTCCATCCCTGAATCAGGAAGATTCCTTGGAGATAGAAGTACAATCCACTCCAATATTCTTGCCTGGAGAGTCCCATGGGCAGAGAAGCCTGGTGAGCTACAGCCCCTGGGGTTGCAAAAGAGTTGGATATGACTAAACCACTAAACAGCAACAGCAACAGTGCTGGATGAGATAATTGCCCCCACCATCCCATTTCATAAGTTAAAAGAAAAACAGCCCAGTCATTTGTGTCTCTTCCCTTCTGCCTATGTTCATTGTGTGACATGTCTATGTGGTCTTTCCTGTGAATACACCTAGGGAACATGAGTGTCTGAGACAAGTATGAGCTTGTCCTGACTAGAGGACAGATAAGGGATGTCCCAGCTTCATGCAGTGGAACCTTGAAGCTTTGATATCATGAAAATGCTGCTACTCAGCTGTGGCATTTGCCTAAAATGCTGCTTTGATATTGGGTGTCAGTTTCAGTTATTGAGGTCACTGGGGAATTTTTATCTGTGCCTCTTTCTCCTTGTGTATAAACTTAGGAACTACTGGCCTCTTACCACCTTTCATCAAGAATGATGTGCTTTTGGATCACTGCATGCAGGGAGGGAGCCAGGAACACTGTGCAACTAAACAGATTGCTTTGATGTGTGTATTTTATTCATTCACATACATTGGAAGTGCTCCAGACAGACGACCAAGTCATATCCTTGGTTCCTGCCCTTGGGGAGCTGGCAGCTGAGGGGTTGATGGTAAGGGACCAGGAAAGCTCTGATAAGTGGTGGCCCTTATGGAAGGAAGGAGGGCTGGAAGCTGACCTCCACATCAAGCTGTCCTCTGAAGGTTGAGCCAGGTTGGAGATACAGACATGAAACTATGTTGGCAATGCCAGGGACCCCTAAAGAGGCCAGCAAAGGGGATGTTCGGTGGGTTAGGGGTTAGCCCAGGGCTAGAACTGTGTGTCTCAGACCCCAGCTTATCTCTCAATGGCAAGGAGGCCTTATGCCTGTGCAAGCAACCCACACAGGGAGCACAGGACAGCTCCACAGAGGCCTGGGTGTTACTTCCTAGACACTGGGAGCATCTGAGGGTTGCAGAGCAAGGGCCTGATCTGCAGAGCTGAGTTGCAGGGACCTTGGAGTGGTGGGAGGCAGAGGAACCTGTGGAGACAGAGAGGCTTGACCAGGGCAGGAAGCCAGCTGCAGCTCAGGGCAAGGCTTCATTCAGTATCTGTTGTTGTTCAATGGCTCAGTTGTTTCTGACTCCTGGTGACCCCATGGACTGTACCACATCAGGTCTCCCTGTTCATCACCATCTCATGGAGTTGCTCAAACTCATGTCCACCCAGTTGCTGATGCCATCCAACCATCTCATCACATGTTACCCTCTTCTCCTTCCACCTTCAATCTTTCCTAGCATCAGGGTATTTTCCAAAGTGTCAGTTTACATCAGGTGGCCAGAAAATTGGAGCTTAAACTTCAGAATTAGTTCTTCTGATTCAGGGTTGATCTCCTTTAAGATGGGCTGGCAGGATTTCCTTGCAGTCCCAGGGACTGTTAAGAGTCTTTTCCTAGTGTCTGTAGGATGGTGCCTTTGCCGATTTCAAAAAACTGAATAAAAAGGGTGTTGGCATTTTTGCTCTCCTCCAGCCCAGGCACACTGCCCATATCACACAGACCTCTGTCACCCTGCCTCCCAAAGCTCTAGAGGCTCCCTGCCTGGAGCTCATCTCGGTAGTACCCAGTACTCAGACCTCTCTCTCTCCAGTACTATGTGGGAAGCATTTGCAGGACTTTCCAGGCTCTCCTTTTATCTGCAAGGTCCTCCCCACTGCCATCCACTCTGACTCTTGCTTTTAAGATGCTCTCAAGCATCACTGTCAATTTTATTTCCCAAGAACTCTTCCCATGGCCAGTGTCACCTGCAGCACACACACCCTGTGGTTCTCCTGTCATGGTGTCCAGCCAGGCCCTGCCTTCCTCACTGGCCTCCCAGCCTGCAGACCCAGTATTGTCATGCCCACAATGCTTGTCAGGACCACATGAAGGCTGTGCTTATTTTCTGAGGCAGTGGCTGTTTTGCTGCATTTGGAAAGGTTAGGAAAATAACCCGGCACTCACATTATTTTATTCATTTATTTTTGAGAGAAGAATTCCATGAGATTGTGAACATTTCACTCATTCATTTTTAAAAAATGAATGTTCAATATATAGACCCAGTCTTAATTTTCAGTGGTATCCTAGCACTTTTAATATTTGTGATCTAAAACTCTTCCTTAAAAAAAAAAAATACATTACCTTCCATTTTAAATTATTTTTAATAATGAGGTATACTGGGATTCCCCTGTGGCTCAGAGGGCAGAAAATCTGCCCACAGTGCAGGAGACCTGAGTTTGATACCTGGGCTGGGAAAATCCCCTGGAGAAGGAAATGGCAACCCAGTCCACTGTTCTTGCCTGGAAATCCCATTGAGAGAGGAGCCCAGTGGGCTACAATTTTTTTTTTTTTTTCAAACTGAGATTAATTTTGGTGTGTACCTTGTGGAAAAGTTTTCTGGTACCCCTCCTTAGGATGGATAATTAAAATTGGAAACTAGACAAGCTAGTGTTTTACTAATCAACATGATAGCTTTTCAGCATTTATGGAGAAGGAATAATAGGCCATATTAAAAGTGACACTTCAGGTACTCTCCTGGTGGTTCAGTGGTTAAGACTCTGTGCTTCTGATGCATAGGGGCTAGGTTTGATCGTAGGTCAGGAATTAGGATCCTGTATGCCACATGGCCACAAAGAAGACACTTTAGAAGAGTGACAGTGGCATGGAGAAATGCTCAGCCAACCTGGCAGGCTGCAGAGAGATAGACCCCACCAATCTTTAGGACTTCTTGAACTATCTGAAACAGGGGTAGAGAAATGCAGACAGATGTTATTCATGGTCACCTTTAGGTTATGAGTTACTCTCCTTTGTTGTCTTACCTACATTCTAACTTTTAAATGTGCCACATTTTCTACAATATACATATTTTTTTGTAAGATGTCCAAGCCACGTGGGCATTGGTGTAGAAAGGATGTCTCTCCTATTTCCTAAGGTGACCAGTCACACTGTCAGCCTCCCAGTGGGCATGGCTTGGACTCAGCCCCATTCAGTTTGCGGAGCTGGTGGAGTTCAGAGCTCCCACACACCATGGTTGTCAGCACCCCCCTGCAACAGCCAGTTTTGTGCTCTTTTCACTCGAGCATCACTGCCTGCATGGCTTTGCATATCTCTGGCCTGAGTTATGCTATCTTTCTCCCTCCCAGAAAGGGGCAGAAGTCTTTGCTGGTCTCCCACAGCCAAGCTGTCTTGTGTCTGACTGTGGCCTGGGGTGGGGGAGAGGCGGTTCCTTCCATAGCACTCAGGTCCACTCCTGCCTAATGTCTTCTGGGGGCTTTTCGTTCCTGAGGGCTCAAGAGCATTTTAGCTTCGGTGTGGGTCTTCCCTATCTTAACCCTGAGCAGATATCCCTTGTCCACTCACATTGGGGAGTCTTACTCGCTGATTTGGCACATCCTATGGCCCATGCTGGTTGCTCAACTGCAAAGCATCTGCCTGCAGTGGAGGACACCTGGGTTTGATCCATGCCAGAATACTAGAATGAGTAGCCTTTCCTTTCTCCAGGGCATCTTCCCAGCCCAGAAAATTGAACCAGGATCTCCTGCATTTCAAGTGGATTCTTTACCTGCTGATCTATCAGGGAACCTCCCTAGATTCCCAAATATGTTGACTATACTCGAGGAATTTTTGAAGATGTGACAAGAGCACACAC
Organism: Budorcas taxicolor; assembly: GCF_023091745.1. Classification (NCBI taxonomy): domain Eukaryota; kingdom Metazoa; phylum Chordata; class Mammalia; order Artiodactyla; family Bovidae; genus Budorcas; species Budorcas taxicolor. Next base: position 8,705,486 of record NC_068936.1, on the reverse strand, counting down.
ATTTTAGGAAAAGTTCATTCGTCCCAGTAGTCTTAGTTCCTCACTTGGAGCTTGTGGGTACAAAACTTTCCACTGTGCTTTCATTAGCTGTATCTTCTCAAAGTAGAGACAAGTATCTGTGTATACACCTTGGTGTTTAGTCACTAGTCTGGTCTGACTTTCTGTGATCCCATCACCCCAACCCACCAGGATCCTCTGTCCCAGGCAAGAATACTGGAGGGGGTTGCCATTTCCTTCATCAAGGGATATTCCCCACCTAGGGATCGAAACTGCATCTCCTGAGTCTCCTTTCATTGGCAGGTTGCCTCTTCACTACTGAGCCACCTGTGAAACCCGTGTGTAGACATTCTTGGCTGAATTGTCCTTCACAGATCCTGGTGTTTTATTTTTTAACAAATTAAAAATTGTGGCATCCCTGTCAAGCTGTTAGCCCCATTAGTTAGTCTGTTAGTGACATTCTTCCAACAGTACTTGCTCACTTTGTTCTTTGTGTCTCACATTTTTGTAATTCTCACAATATTTCAAACTTTTTTTTCTTTTTTTGCCATCACATTTGTTGTGGTGTCTGTAGTCAATGATCCTTGATTTTACTCATATTACTACTAGGACTCAAAAGGCCCAGATGATGGTTAGCATTTTTTAATTTAAAATAAGATCTGTACGTTGTTTTCTGAGACATATTATTGCACAATTGGTAGACTCAGGAGTAGTGTAAACACAACATTTATATGCACTGGGGAACCAAAGCATTCATATGCCTAGCTTTATTACAATATTTTCTTCATTGTGAGGGGTCTGGAACCCGACTTAGAAAGTCTCTGAGGTCTGCCTATATTATCTTTTAAAATAGGACGGGCCGGGAAATATTTACTCTTCTCACTGTGGAGACTCCCCCAGTAAATCAGCTTGTTTCCTACCCTTTCTAGTTACAGAGTTGCAGTAAGTTTCCACACAGGGTGAGGTCTTTGCTTTTCTGAGCTTCTCTTTCCTTTGCCTGCAGTCTGTCTAGTTTTCTCCCTTCATTGATTACCTATTAAGGAAGATGAAAGATGTTCTGGATATTATAGCACAGAAAAAAGCCTTCTGAAAATGAAATTCGCTTGGCCAGAAGATTCCTTACAAGGATTTTGAGAAACTCTATCAGGTACAGTCTTGGTTTTACAATCGCTTCACTCCCAAGGTGCAATGGATTCATCTGTTTTCTGCTTCAATTCATGGGCAGTCAAGTTAACACCTTCTGCATTTGTGCTATCCATGGATTTTTTTTTTCTCATTAAATATCTGAATAATCAGAAGTTTTAAGTTATTAATACTTTCTAGGTTTTCATTAATATTCATTATTGCATAAGAATCTTTACTGTTCTTGCCTTTTGGAAGGATGTTTGACATGCATCAGGTACTCAGAGGCTCAGTTGTGCCCTTTAGTTCTGATCTGAAGTTGTCTATGACAAGGCTAGATCCGTCCAGGAGGAGGAAAGGCAAGTGTGCATCGTTTTCTCACCCAGCAGCTTGCACTGGAGGCTTTGTGACATAATGTAAGCTGCAGAGATTTGCAACCCCTGGGCAGGTATGGTCAAACCATAATAAGCCATCATGGATGATAGTGACCACAGTGGGAGCAGGAAAGGCTCCTGCCACATTCGGAAGCCCTGGTAGGAATGGAATGGGGCCCGCTGGACTAGGGCATGGTGATGCCCACCATGGGGACCCTTAGATTACTTCAGAGACTCTGACAGGCTCAGGGCAATATGTGTTCACTGGTCCCCATTAGGGCTTTCCTGGTGGCTCAGATGGCAAAGAATCTGCCTGCAATGCAAGAGACCAGCGTTCAATCCCTGGGTCAAGAAGATTTCCTGGAGAAGGGAATGGCAACCCGCTCCAGTATCCTTGCCTGGAGAATCCCAAGGACAGAGAGGAGCCTGGTGGGCTACAGTCCATGGGGTTGCAAATAGTCAGATACAGCTGAGTGAATAACACACACACAAACACACACACACACACACACACACACACACACACACACACACACACCAGTCCCATGGACAGAGGAGCCTGGCAGGCTACAGTCCATGGGTCTGCAATATGACTGAGTGACTAATACACACACACACACACACACACACACACACACACTCCCTGTTGCCTACAGCACACCCATATTCACTTAAGTGAGTAGATAAATAAATGCACCCAACACTGTGTCACCCAGCTCAGCTTTCTGCAGCCCACACCCTCTCTTCAAGGAGGCCAAGGGTTTCCACAAAGTTGCAGGGACATGGGAAGGACAAAAGATGCTGCTGTGGTTTTTGTTGGGCTGACAGAAAAAGAAAGGCAGGATGTATGCATTTTCTTACCTAGAAGAAATTTTGCAGACTTCCCTGGTAGTTTAGTGGTTACAACCCAGCTTTCAGCGCAAGGGCTGTGGGCTTAATCCCCAGTCAGGAAACCAGGATTCCATATGCTGGGAAAAAAAAAAAAAAAACTTTAAAATATGTAAAAAAAAAAAATCATTTTGGCAGCCTAAGACCTGGTTTGCACCTGGGAGCTGGTGACTGTCACTCTGCACTCAGGTCAGTTCTCCAGTAAGGAATCTGCACCAGGAGTGCTGGTGCCTAGATGTTAACAGGAAGCACCTGACAGTGATGCCATGAAGCACACAAATTAGTTCCCTTCTCAGTCCTTTTTTTGGCAGGGAATGGTCCTTGGCTGTGAAGTCCCTGAAACACCTGCATCTTATTGTTTCTTTTCTCCCCCCAGGAGAAATGAGCTGAGCTGGAAACCACACTCCTGTCATGGCACTCAGTTCTCTGATAGCCAGTCTGAGCCAGCTGCACCTCTTTCCCCTGCCCGGGCACCTGTCCCTCTCTGCTGGGCCAGTACCGTGCCAGGTAGCTGTGCCTTCTGCCTTCTTCCACCCCTGGGGGCCAGGGAACTGCTTTCACTTTCTGCCACACTGTTAACAGCCCTGCCCAGTTGTCACAATGTGTTTCTTTCTTTTCCTTCATCTTGCAGTGTAGTTCATTGATGGTAGTCTTCATTTCAGGTGTGCAGCATAACAATTCTGAATTTTTTCTAGATGGTACTCCCATTTAATTGCCTTCAGGGTAACTCACCTGGGAAAGTATCTGTCTTGCAATTCAGGAGACCCTTATTTGATTCCTGGGCTCAGAAGATCCCCTGGGGAAGGGACAGGCTACCCACTCCAGTGTTGCTGGAATACAGGAGCTGCTTCTGCTGCTAAGTCACTTCAGTCGTGTCCGACTCTGTGCGATACCAGATATGGCAGCCAACCAGGCTCCCCCATCCCTGGGATTCTTCAGGCAACAACACTGGAGTGGGTTACCATTTTCTTCTCCAATGCATGAAAGTGAGAACTGAAAGTGAAGTCGCTCAGTTGTATCTGAGACCCCAGTTCAATTCCTGGGTTTGGTAGATCCTCTGGTGAAGGGACAGGCTACCCACTCCAGTATTCTTGGTCTTCCCTGTTGGCTCAGCTGGTAAAGAATCCCCCTGCAATGTAGGAGTCCTGAGTTTGATCCCTGACTTGGGAAGATCCACTGGAGGAGGGCATGTATACTGGTCTGGAGAATCCTCATGGACAGAGAAGCCTGGCAGGCTACTGTCCATGGGGTTGCAGAGTGGGACACAACTTGAGTGACTAAGCACAGCACACACATACTCCACTTAAAATTATTGTAAAATATTGGCTATGTTCCCTGTGCTGTACCATATATCCTTGTAGCATATTTGTTTTATCATTTGTGCTTTACTGCCTGACCTCTATCCTGCCTCTCCCCGCTATGCTCCCCCTACTGGTAATCACTACTTCTTTCTGTATTGCCAGGGGAAGTCCAACTTTAAGGGATCTAATATGTTTTCTTCTTTTGTGTGCCATTTCTCAAGAACTCTCTGTTCCTTCTCAGTTCCTGGAAAACAGGAATGAGCAGAGCTATACACAGTTCTCAGCACTAAGATCATGGGAAAGAGCACCTGCTTGGATTCTCTTCAGTGACTCCAGTCAGTGACTCTCTTCAGTGATCTTTTACTTAGAGGATTATCCATTTTGTTGCAACTGGTGGAATTCATTATTTTTAATGGCTGAGTTATCTGTGAAGAAATCTGAGCACCAAAGAATTGATGCTTTTGAACTGTGGTGCTGGAGAAGACTTGTGAGTCGCTTGGACTGTAAGGAGATCCAACAAGTCCATACTAATGGAGACCAGTCCTGGATGTTCATTGGAAGGACTGATGCTGAGGCTGAAACTTTAATACTTTAGCCACCTCATGTGAAAATTTGATTCATTAGAAAAGACCCTGATGCTGGCAGGGATTGAGGGAGGGAGGAGAAGGGGATGACAGAGGGTGAAATGGCTATATGTCATCACCAACTAGATAGATGCACACAAGTTTGGGTGAACTTCGGGAGTTGGTGATGGACAGGGAGGCCTGGCGTGCTGCAGTTCATGGGGTCTCAAATAGTCGGACATGGCTGAGCAACTGAACTGAACTGAATCATTTTATTGAAGACATATAAGTATATGTTTCTGCAAATAAAGTACCCTCTTTTCACTCGAGGCTTGGGTCCCTTGTGTCCTTCTTGTCGACTCCAGTCCCCAGGTCCTGGTATATGAACACTGTGACACTGTATATCTGAGAGTCTACTTCTGTTTTATCTTTATTGTTGTTTTTTGATTCCACATATAAGTAACATGCTGTATTTGTTTTTCTCCATCTTAGTTCATTAAACATAATACCCTCCAGGCCGATTCACTTTGTTCCAAATGGGAACATTTCATTCTTCTTATGGCTGAGTAGTATTCCATTGTATGTGTTTGTGTATATAATATACTTCATTAATATGTTCATCTGTTGATTGACTTTTAGGTTACTTCCATATCTTGAGCACTGTAAATAATGCTGCTATGAACATTGAGGTGCATGTTATCTTTTTGAATTAGTGTTCTCATTTTTTGGGACGGGGTGCTATATACCAAGGAGTGAAATTACTGTATCCTATGGTAGTTCTCTTTTTAGCTTTCTAGGAACTTGCATGCTGTTTTCCACAGTGGCTACACCAGTTTACCTTCTCTCTAATAGTGAAGTAGGGTTTCTTTTTCTCTGTGTCCTCACCAGCTTTTGTCATTTGTTGTCTTGTTGATGACAGAACTCTGACAGGTGTAAGGGTATATACTTCACTTTGGTTTTGATTTGCATTTCTCTGATTACTGATGCTAGGCATCTTTTCATGTGCCATCTATATCTCTCCTTTGGGAAAATATCTATTCAGGTCTTCTAACCACTATTTTTTAATGTATGTTTGGCCATGCAGCATGTGGGAACTTAGTTCCTCAACTGAGGATCAAAATCTCCACTCCTGTAGGAGCAGGGCCAGGTCGTAACCACTGGACTACCAGGAAAGTCCCCTCTTCCATTTTTAGTCAGGTATTATTTTTCAGATAAAGTTGGATGGCTGTTTATATTTTACATATCAACCCCTCACTGGTCTTGTCAAATATTTTTGACAATATATTTTCTCTCATTCAGTACGTTAACTATCTTTTCATTTTTTCGATGGTTTCCTTTCCTCTTGAAAGGAAAGAAAAAAAAAAAAAACCTTCATTTTAATTTGGGTGTGTTTGTGTATTTTTTAATTTCTTTACTTTTCCTGAGGAGGAAGATCCCCAAAAAAACACTGCTACATTTTGTGTCAAGGGTGTTCTGCCTACATTTTCCACTGAGAGTTTTATGATTTCTGGTCTTAAACTTAAGTCGTTAATCGATTTTGATATATTTTTAATACCATGTTAGAGAATGTTCTAGTTCCATTTTTTGCATGTAGCTATCCAGTTTTCCCAGAATGACTTATTGAAGAGGTTGTCTTTTCTCCACTGTATATCCTTGCCTCTGTCATAGACTAGTTGACAGTAAGTGTGTGGTTTTATTTCAGGGCACTCTGTTTTGCTTCCTGATATATGTGTCTGCTTTTGTGCCACTACCATACTATTTTGATGACCATAGCTTTTTAGTGTAGTCAGATACCTCCATCTCTGTTCTTCTTTCACAAGATTGTTTTGGCTCTTCATGGTCATTGATGTTACTATGCAAATTTTAGAATTGATTTGATTTAGTTTTTTGTAAAATGCCATTGATATTTTGATAGGGATAGCTTTGAATCTGTAGGTTGCTTTGAGCAATATGGTCATTTCAGGCAATACAGAAACAATATTTTTTCAGTCCATGGTATATATTTCCATTCTGTGTATAGCATTTTCAGTTTTTTTCATCAGTCTGTTACACTTTTCTGACTTTGTTTAGATTTTTTCCCTAGGTAAGTAGTATATATATATATATATATATATATATATATATATAATATATATATATAATATTTGTTGTTTTTGCCCACACTTGGAGGCACATGACATCTTGGTTTCCCAACCAGGCTTCAAATCCCCACCCCCTACAGGGAAAGCCAGGACTCTTAAGCTCTGGACCACCAGGGAAGTCCCTATACTTAATTCTTTGTAATGCAATTGTAAATGGGATTATTTCCTCAGCTCCACTGTCTGATGGTTCACTGTTAGTATGCAATATGTTTCACATATCCTGTAACTTGACCAAATTCATTAATGTGTTGCCGGAGTTTTTGGTGATATCTTTAGAATTTTTAGTTATAATATCGTGTCGTCTGCAAACAGAGACAGGTTTACTTCTTCCTTTCCAGCTTGGATTCCTTTTATTTCTTTCTCTTTGATTGCTATGTTTAGGAGTTCCAAAACTTTGTTGAATGAAAGTTATGAGAGAGGGCATCCTTGCTTTGTTCCTTAAATTCTTTCAGCTTTTCACTGTTGAGTATAATGGCTTTTGCATATGTAGCCTCCATTAATTTGACTTATGTTCCTTCTATGTCCACATGGTTGAGTTTTTATCAAAATGGATTCTGAATTTTATCAAAAGCTTGTTATGCATCTCTTGAGATGATCATATAGTTTTTACTCTTCAGTTTGTTTATGTTGTATATCACATTGGTTAATATGAAGTTATTGAAACAACCTTGGTATATCCTGGGATAAATTCCACTTGATCATGGTGTATGATCCTTTTAATGTATTGATTCAGTTTGCTAATATTTTATTCAGGACTTTTCATCTATTTCCATTAGTCATACTAGCCTATGATTTTATTTTTTTGTGTGTGATATCTCTTTCTGGTTTTGGTATCATGGTGATGCTGGCCATGTAGAATGAGTTCAGAAGCATTCCTTCCTTTGCAATTTTCGCAATAGTTTGAGATGCAAAGGTGTTAACTCTTCCCTGAAAGTTTGGTAGAGTTCACCTTTCAAGCCTTCTGGTCCTGGACTTTTGTTTGATGGGAACTTTTTTTTTTTTTTTAAATTAGATTGAGCTTGTTGCTGCTAATTAGTTTGTACATATTTTCTACTTTCTGCTTTGATCTTGGGAAATTGTACATTTCTAAACATTTTCCATTTCTTCTACACTGTCCATTTTATTGGCATGCAGTTCATATAATTATCTCATGAGATTCTTTGTGTTTCTGTGGTATCAGTTATAATTTCTTTCATCTCTGACTTTACTGATTTTTGGGTCCTTTTGTTTCTTGATGAATCTGGCTACAGGTTTTTCAAATTGTTTAATCTTTTCAAAAGTCAGATTTTTAGTTTGAACTTTCTTAATCTTCTTTTTCCTTTTTTTTTTTTTTTAGTTCTATATTTCATTTACTTCTGCTCTACTCTTCATGATTTCTTTCCTTCTACTATCTTTGAAATTTGTGTGTTCCTTTCCGTTTAGATATAGGGTTAGAATATTTGAGTTTTTTGTTTTTTTCCTAAAATAAACTTGCATTTCTGTAAAGTTCTCTCTTAGAACTGTTTTTTCTGCATCGTGTAAATTGCGAATTGTTATATTTTATACGGTGCCTTTCTTGACTTCAGAATGATGGTCCTTTTCTAATGAGAAAAACATGGATGCATCATTACTACAGTGATTCTAACGGTTTTCACTGAGTAGACAGATGTATAGTACCGAAAGATGATACTGAAAATAAATAAATAAAACACCAGCAGAAAGAATGGGCAAGTGTGCTTTCTCATTTATGTGATCTAATTGATAAATCAATTTTGGTCAAATCCCTTTGAGCCAGCTGAGTGAGATGGCTGTGCTCATCACCATCCTTCTCTAGAGATTTTTATGTGCAGATTAGAAGGCAAGAGTCACTTATGTGTTGAGCAGGTTTATCTCGCCAAAGCTCCCCAGGAAATTCTGTCCTACACCAGCACCCTCTCTCCCAAGTTACCTCGTGGAGGTACAGGTGAAACCAAAGGCCTTCATAGCCCATTTGCCAGCCTTGAGGGCCTGGTGGTTTCTTGGTGACTGTGAAACAGAGGGCCTGAGAATTGTGAGTTGGTAGAAGGGGGAGGGCTGGTCAATCTGGCTTCTGTGAAGCCCACATTTCATGATCAGAAGGGCAAATGCCACCCCCAGACAGCAACATGTGGGTATTTGGCTTGGAGTTGCTTCTGCTGGCCACAGGGAGGTAACCAGTCATCTGGGGTTGGTGGCCAGATTCCTTGTTGCATAATTATATGCACAGATACTGCCCAGAACAGGCAGATACCTGGAGACACAGGGAAGATTGGTGAAAGTTGGGAGGATGGCAGTTTTCCCAGTGGTGTGGAGCTCTTTTGTGGATGATGGAAATGCTGTGGAATGAGATAGTTATGTTGCTGTGAATTTACTAAATGCTGCTAAACCAGACACTGCCAGAGGGTGGAATGACTTGGTTATGGGTGGAGGCTTCACCAAGCTTGTCTGAGAGGCTAAGATAAAATGAACAGTTTTTTGGAATATATGCATGCCAGGGTGTTTATCATGTTTTGTTTCCTTCTTTGTGGACTTTTTCAAGGGCATAAATGTCTTATCATGTAACAACAGACATGTGTTCCTCTTATTATGGGTATTTAAAATGTTGAATATTAATGGCATTAGCCAAGCACAAGGTCTGAGCATCTTATATACCTGATAAGTGGGCTTCATTTAGGAAACATGTGCCATCCAATCTTCTCATTCTTTGTTGTCCCCATCTCCTTCTGCCCTCAATCTTTCCTAACATCAGGGTCTTTGCAAATGAGTCAGCTCTTCTTATCAGGTGCCCAAAGTATTGGAGTTTCAGCTTCAGCATCAGTCCCTCCAATTAATATTCACATGTTGGAGAAGACTCTTTGAGAGAGGCCTTTGGATTGCAAGCAGATCCAACCAGTCCATCCTAAAGGAAATCATCCTGAATATTCATTGGAAGGACTGATGTTGAGGCTGAAGCTCCAATCCTTTGGACACCTGATGCAAAGAATAGACTCATTGGAAAATACCCTGGTGCTGGGAAAGATTGAAGGCAGGAGGAGAAGAGGATGGCAGAGGATGAGATGATTGGATGGCATCACCAACTTAATGGATGTGAATTTGAGGAAGCTCCGGGGGTTGGTGATGGACAGGGAAGCCTGGCGTGCTGCAGTCCATGTCCTCAAAGAGTTGGATACAGCTGAGCTACTGAACTGAATTGACTGTAGAACATAGTGTGGTATATCCAATATTCTGTGGTAAACCATCGTGGAAAATAATATGAAGGAAAGCATATATACTAATTGATTTGCTGTACAGCAGAAATTAACACAACATTGTAAATCAGTTGTCCTTGAGTACAGTTTTTAAAGAAAGACTACAATAAAATTGCTGCTTTTCACTCATTAAATTGTCACACATCTAATCCAGTTGACACCATGTGTTCTATGTAGATCAATAGAGTTTCTACATGATGATCATGAGAATGTAAATTAGTCACACCCACTTTGGTATAGAATTTCTGTTGTGAGGTTGGAAACAAATTACAAAAAAAAAAAAAAAGAAAGAAAGAAAGAAAGAAAAGAAACAAGGTTATGTGTGACTACAGGCTGAGAGCCTTGGCTCTACATCAGAGGCCAAAAAACTTTGGGAAGGATCAGGCAGTAAACATTTTGGCCCTTGGGGAACTCAGTATTCCTATCATGCTGACAGCTCCGCCATTGTGGCAGATTCCTTACTAGCTATTAGAAGAATAATTGTAAGAGCTAGAATTGTGCCTGTGGGGTGTGTGCACAAGTGCATGTGTGAGTGTGTATGTGTATTTGTTTCTATATGTATGTGAGTGTGTGCACATGTGTGCATACGCATGATATGCTTGACTGTATGTGTGTCTGTGTGTATTCGGAGCTAACATAACTATCTCAAAGTCAATTTTTGAGTATTAAAAAATGTCTGCTGTAAAGGAAAATTCATGTTAAATAGAATATTCCTGGGACATCCCTGGTAGTCCAGTGGCTAGTGTTCTAAGCTCCAAGGTGAAGGCCAAGCTTGAACTTTCTAGGGCACAGTCCAGCTTCCTTCTGGTGGTGCAGTTTCTCCTGTGCATGGAGCCTTGCTGACGGACATCCGGGCTCCCAGAGGCTCTCAGCATTATTCACAGTCCAACTCTCACATCCATACATGACCACTGGAAAAACCATAGCCTTGACGAGACAGATCTTTGTTGTTGGCAAAGCAATGTCTCTTCTTTTCAATATATTATCTAGGTTGGTCATAAATTTTCTTCCAGTGTGTAAGTGTCTTTTAATTTTGTGGCTGCAATCATCATCTGCAGTGATTTTGGAGCCCCCACACCCGCCCCCCCCCCAACAAAAAAAAATTGTCTGCCACTCTTTCTACTGTTTATCCATTTATTGGCCATGAAGTGGTGGGACCAGATGCCTTAATCTTTGTTTTCTGAATGTTGAGCTTTAAACCAACATTTGTACTCTCCTCTTTCACTTCCATCAAGAAGCTCTTTAGTTCTTCACTCTCTGCAATAAGAATGGTGTCATCTGCATATCTGAGGTAGTTGATATTTCTCCCAGTAATCTTGATTCCAGCTTGTGCTTCATCCAGCCCAGCATTTCTCATGATATAATCTGCATATAATTAAATAACAGGGTAACAATATACAGCCCTCACATACTCCTTTTCCTATTTGGTGCGAGTCTGTTGTTCCATGTCCAGTTCTACCTGCTGATACCTGACCTGCCTAGAGATTCCTCAAGAAATGTGTCAGGCTTTCTGATATTCCCATCTCTTTCAGAATTTTCCAGTTTATCATGATCCACACAGTCAAAGGCTTTGGCATAGCCAATAAAGCAGAAAAATATATATAAAACTCTTGCTTTTTCAATGATCCAGAGGATGTTGACAATTTGATTTCTGGTTCCTCTGCCTTTTCTAAATCCAACTTGAATGTCTGGAATTTCATGTTTCACGTATTGTTGTAGCCCTGTTTGGAGGATTTTTAGCATTAGTTTGCTAGTGTGTGAGATGAGTGCAATCACGTGGTCATTTGAGCTTTCTTTGGCATTGGGATGAAAACTGACTTTTTCCAGTCCTGTGGCCACTGCTGAGTTTTCCAAATTTGCTGGCATATTGAATGTAGCACTTTCACAGCATGATCTTTTATGATTTAAAATAGTTCAACTGGAATTCCATCACTTCCACTAATTTTGTTCGTAGTCATGCTTCCTCGGGCCCACTTGAGTTCACATTCCAGGATATCTGGCTCTGGATCAGTGATCACACTATCGTGATTATCTGGGTCATGCAGATCTTTTTTTTTTTTTTTTTTTTTTTTTGTGTGCAGTTCTTCTGTGCATTCTTGCCACCTCTTCTTAATATCTTCTTCTTCTGTTAGGTCCATAATATTTCTCTCCTTCATTGAGCCCATGTTTGGGTTAAATGTTCTCTCTGTATCTCTAATTTTCTTGAAGAGACCTCTAGTCTTTCCCATTTTATTATTTTCCTCTATTTCTTTGCACTGATCATTGAGGAAGGCTTTCTTCTCTCTCCTTGTTATTCTTTGAACTCTGCATTCAAATGGGTGTATCTTTCATTTTCTCTGCTTTTTGCTTTTCTTCTTTTCAAAGCTATTGTACTGCCTTCTCAGACAGTCATTCAGGCGTTTTGCCTTTTTTTTTTTTTTTTGCATTTCTTTTTATTGGTGATGGTCTTGATCCCCATCTCCTGTACAATGTTATGAGCCTCCATCCATAGTTAATTAGTCTAGTCCCTTTAAATATATTTCTCACTTCCGCTGTATAATCATTAGAGATTTATGTTAAAAACACTTTAGAAATCATTCATTGAGGGTCTCTCTTAAAAATACTTTTCATACTGCAGAAATGGCTACCAGATTCTGGTTTCTAATAAGAAAGTGAAAGTGATAGTTGCTCAGTCATGTCTGACTCTTTGCAGCCTCATGGACTGCATCAAATAAAAGGCTTCCCTATCCTTCACCATCTCCCACAGTTTGCTCAAATTCATGCCCATTGAGTCGGTGATGCCATCCAGCCATCTCATCTTCTGTCATCCCCTTCTCCTCCCACAGTCAATCTTTCCATCATCAGAGTCTTTTCAAGTGAATCAGTTCTTTGCATCAGGTGGTCAAAAAATTAGAGTTTAGATTCATCATCAGTCCTTCCAATGCATTTTCCAGACCAATTTCCTCTAGGATGGACTGATTGACTCTCCTTGCAGTCCAAGGGAGTCTGAAGAGTCTTCTCCGATACCACAGTTCAAAAGTTAATGACAATGAAATAAAACCTGTTGCTCAGTTGCTCCCTTTAGGGCTAGCAGCTAGCACCCTGGACACCACAGAGTATGGCTGTTTTCATCGTCACAGAAAATTCTGTTGCATCTCCTCACTGTAGAGTCTTGACTCTACAGTTTGAGATGCTTGCCTTTTGGTGGTGCTGGGTTTTCCCTGCTGTTGCACGGGCTTTCTCGAGCAGCAGAGCAGGGGCTTCTCTTGTCACAGAACACTGCGCTCAGTAGCTGTGGTGTCCATGCTTTGTCTTTCTGAGGGATGTGTGATCTCTGTGGACCAGGGTTTGAACTCATTTCTCCCGCATCGGCAGGTGGATTCTTTTACCTCTGAGCCACCAGGAGGCCCCTGAACTTCGTTTTACCTCTGAAGCCGACATAGAGTGGACATTAACTGATACCATCCTGGGTTCCTCCAGGGGTGAAACAGCAAGTGTAGCTTCATCTAGAGATCCTTTCTTTTTGGAAGTTTGAGGAGCTCTGAAAGGGAGGAGAAGCAATGCAATGGTTTGAGTGGAGGGTGGAGTGTGTGGCATTGTTGTAAATGAGCTGACATGGTCCTCTTTGATTTCGGTCCTTGGTCTGGGGTGGGGTGGGCTCCTCCGAGGAACATGGCTGAGTGTTTTCTCAGTTCTCCTGACCTCTGTTGAGGTGGGGGTGTGGTTTTCATTTTTTTCTTGCCATGAGAAAGAGTGAATTTTATCAATCAGTCTTTTCAAGAGTCTGAGAGGAGTTTTCACAAGCAGTAGCAATACTTGTTGACCGAACTGAGTGGGGATGTCTTGATGCATCCACTGTGCTCCCATCCAGTATGTAATTTTCGGGGACTACAGAGGTTTTCTTGAACCAGCGTCTTTTGCTGTATTGGCCATCTTAGAAGGCCAGTTTCTGGTCATAGCAGCACAGTCGTGGGGCAGGTGTATCCATGCCACCTAGGAGTTTTCTTCCCAGAGAGGTGGCTAACCATGTACTGAGTTCAGTGCCCCCATCCCCAGGACTGATATTACAGGTTGGTAGCAGCCTGAGAAAATGGAATGCCTTTGACATCCACCGTGGACTTTGAGCCAGGGTTCATGAATGGAAACTTGCTCCATGCCCATCATCAACTATCAGCCAGACAGCAAGTGAAACACATTGGACAGGGCCTCTGGGCTTCCTGGTACTTGTGCACAGCTCAGAGACACTCGGGGCTTCCCTAGTGGCTCAAATGGTAAAGAATCTGCCTGCAGTGCAGGTGACATGGGTTCACTTACTTGATCTGTAAGATTCCCCTGGAGAAGGAAATGTAATCCATTTCAGTATTCTTTCCTGGAGAATTTCATGGACAGAGGAGCCTGGAATGCTACGTTGAAGTCACAGAGTCAGACACAACTGAGTGACTAATAGACACAGAAGCTTTTATTGTCTGTGTGCCTGATGCCTGATTTCCTGAGCATTACCTCATCTCCCTCTGTATCCTGTGTCTCCCTCCTTCCAGTTACCTCTGCTTGGAGAGCCAACCGGGCAAAGAGCAGGGCCTGAGACACAGCTTCTTCAACAGGCAAGCCCTGTGGTCTCATTGCATGCCAGTCCCAGGCAGGGATACAGAGAGGAGGAAAATGCAGCCTTCCCACACTGTGGATGATTTTTAGAGAGTAGTCACTCACTTCAAACACATCTACATCAAATGCATCTCCTCCTGTTCTGAAAACAGGAAACTTTCTTTGAAATCTTGGATATTCTGAGGTTGGATTTTGTGTTTTTTACAAGTTGGGGACCATTCCCAGCAGCAGGCATAAGCCTTAGGTTTGATAGCTCTCAGAAGCATTGGCTGAAGAGCTTGTTTCTGGGTTTAGAGTGTGTGTCTGTGAGGAAAGAGCCAGGAGGGCTGCTTGAATAAATGTTATTTAGTCACATCAGACATCTTGGGCTATGAGAATATGCTCATGTGTAGTGTGGTTTATCAGACCTAGAGTAGCACACCAGGGATTTTCCTCATTGCTCAGCCAGTAAAGACTCTGCCTGCAATGCAGGAGACCCAGGTTCAATTCCTGCATCAGGAAGATCCCCTGGAGGAGGATATGGCAACTCACTCCAGTATTCTTGCCTGGAGAATCCCAGGGACAGATGAGATTGGTGGGCTTACAGTCCATGGGTTCACAAGAATCAGAAATTGGTTAGCAACTGAAGAGAGAGAGATGATGGCTTATGGACTGAGGGTTCACTTGGGACTAGGTGCTGCTGGGGACTAGGCCCTCAGGACAGAGCCATTTAGACTCACCTGGATGGAGCCTGGAGAGGGGCCCAGGCCCAACCCACATGGCGTCCCCCACCCCTCCGGGTCCTGCTTTCCAGCGGGAATGGATGCTACCAGATGGTAATAAGGTCTTGTCCGCTGAGTGGTTTGTCCTTTTGCAGAAGGAGCAGTTTGTCAGAATTCTTGAAGATGGAAGTCTGCATGGGTTTCAAGAGGAGAGGTATTTGTGCTCAGGAATGACCTGCTTTTTCAGAATTGATATTGCAAGCTGCAGAAGATTTTTCTTTCTATTGCTTTGTTTGTTTGTTTGTTTCTTTTTCCAATCAAGTTTCCCGTAAAGTGAGGGTTGGGATATAGATGTAAATACATGCTGAGTAGGGCTTCAGCTGTAGCTCTCTTGGTAAAGAATCTGCCTACAGTGTGGGAGACTAGGGCTCAATCCCTGGGTTGCAAAGATCCCAAGGAGAAGAGAAAGGCTACTGACTCAAGTATCATTGAGTTTCCCTTGTGGTTCCACTGATAAAGATACTGCCTGTAATGTGGGAGATTTGGGTTTGATCCCTGGGTTGGGAAGATATACCTTGGAGAAGGGAAAGGGTACCCACTTTGGAATTCTGGCCTGGAGAATTTCATGGACTGTATAGTACATGGGGTAGCAAAGAGTCAGACATGACTGAGTGACATGCACTTTCACTTTCATTTACTCCAGCACTCTTGGTCTTTCCTTGTGGCTCATCTGGTAAAGAATCCACCTACAATTTGGGAGTCCTGGGTACAATCCCTGGGTTGGGAAGATCCCCTGGATAAGGGAAACATTACTCCCTCCGGTATTCTGGCCTGGAGAGTCCTGTGGACTGTATAGTCCATGGGGTTACAAAGAGTCGGAAATGACGGAACAACTTTCACTTAACTTCAAGTCTTAGTAGGTGGGGACGGTTTATACATATGGAGCGAAAATAATGCAGTGAAGATGGGTGTTCCCTATGTTTTCTTGCTTGGGTGGGATGCTGGAATATTCCTTCTGAATTTGAGCACCTTGAGGCAGAGGAGGGTCAACAGCCCCGAGTTTGGGGTGCCGTGGGCAGGAACTCCTTGACCTCATCCCCACAGTCCTCGAATGTGTGACCTGGATGGGCCCATCTTTGTGTTGGGCTCCCGTCTGGAAGGCTCCATCCTAGGACCAGCCGGTATGCTCATCTGAGTTCTTATCCTTCAGCTGTGCCTGGGCACACAGCATGTCTCCAGTCATGCCTCTTATCTTGGCAGAATCAAGTGAGTGGTGGACAACAACACCAAGGTGAAAATGATGCCCATCAAGATAGTGCACTCGGAGAGTCAGCCTGAGAAGGAAAGCTGTCAATCATTGGCCCACATCCCAGAGCCACTCACATTGCCCTGCAGCCGCCAGTGGGACCAAATCAAGATGCTCAGCATGTCGGAGCAGTCTTACTCACACTTGCACACCTACAGCCACCAGGGTGCTGAGCCCCAGCCCCTGGGCCCCCTGCCAAGGGCAGCTGGGCCTACCCTCCCATGTGCTGCTACATGAAGGCCAAAGAGGACCAATGAAGAACTCAAGTCAGAGAAGCTGGCCCGCAAAAGCCCAGCAGGAATAAGTCACAGGCCAACATCCTGAACCCCAATGTGAGGATGAGAGCAACTGAACTGAAGTGAACTGAAAGCTGGTTTTCTGTTAGTGAATTTTCTTACATTTTTCTTGTCTGAAAAGCTTTTTATTTCTCCATCAATTTTGAATGAGATCCTTCCAGGGTACTGTAGTCTTGGTTGTACTGTACTTGGTTATACTGTAATCTTCCCTTCCAATACTTTAAATATATTCTGTCATTCCCTTCTAGCCTGGAGAGTTTCTCCTGAAAGATCAGCTGTTAAATGTATGGGGTTTCCATTGTATGTTACTTGTTGCTTCTCCATTGCACCTTTCAATATTCCTTTTGTGTCTTTCATTTTTGTTAGTTTGATTAGTATGTGTCTTGTCATGTTTCTCCATGGGTTTATCCTGTATGGGACACTTTGCACCTCTTGGACTTGATTGTCTATTGCCTATTCCATGTTGGGGACAATTTCAACTATAATCTTTTCAGAATTTTTCTCATCCCCTTTTTCTTTTCTCTTCTTCTCTTCAGTTCAGTTCAGTTGCTCAGTCATGTCTGACTCTGTGATCCCAAGAACCACAGCATGCCAGGCCTCCCTATCCATTACCAACTGCTGGAGTCTACCCAAATTGATGACTATTGAGTCGGTGATGCCATCCAACTATCTCAACCTTTCTCATCGCCTTCTCCTGCCCTCAATCTCTCCCAGCATTTTTCAAATCTCTCCCAGGATCTTTTCAAACGAGTAAGCTTTTCCCACCAGGAGGCCAAAATATTGGAGTTTTAACTTCAACATCAGTCCTTCCAATGAATACCCAGGAATAATCTTCAGGATAGACTGGTTGGATCTCCTTGCAGTCAAGGGGTTCTCAAGCATCTTCTCTAACACCACAGTTCAAAAGCATCAGTTCTGCAGTGCTCAGCTTTCTTTACATTCCAACTCTCATATCCATACATTGACCACTGGACAAACAATAGCTTTGACTAGACAGACCTTTGTTGACAAAATAATCTCGCTGCTTTTTAAAATGCTGTCTGGATTGGTCATAATTTTCCTTTCAAGGAGTAAGCATCTTTTAACTTCATGGCTGCAATCACCATCTGGAGTGATTTTGGAGCCTAAAAATTAAAGTCAGCAACGTTTCCACTGTTTTCCCTTCCATTATCCATGAAGTGATGGGACTGAATGCCATGATCTTAGTTTTCTTAATCTTAAGCTTTAAACCTACATTTTCACTCTCCTCTTTCAATTTCATCAAGAGGCTCTTTAGTTCTTCTTCACCTTCTGCCATAAAGGTGATGTTATCTGCATATCTGAGGTTATTAATATTTCTCCTGGCAATTTTGATTCCGCTTGTGCTTCCTGCAGTCCAGTGTTTCTCATGATGTAATCTGCATATAAGTTAAATAAGCAGGGTGACAATATACAGTCTGTTGCTTCATATCCACTTCTAACTATTGCTCCCTGACCTGCATACAGGGTTCTCAAGAGGCAGGTCACATGGTCTGGTATTCTCATTTGCTTCAGAATTTTCCACAGTTTGTTGTGATCCATACAGTCAAAAGCTTTGGCATAGTCAATAAAGCAGAAATAGATGTATACATGTATTTCTGGAACTCTCCTGCTTTTTCGATGATCCAGCAGATGTTGGCAATTGATCTTTGATTCCTCTAGGACACCTAAAATTCGAATGTTGGTGCTTTTGATATTTTTTTCCAGAGGATTCTGAGACTTTCCTCAGTTCTTTTCATTGTTTTTACTTTATTCTTCTCTTCAGCATTTATTTCTACCATTCTATCTTCCAAATCACTGAATTGTCCTTCTGCTTCAGATATCCTGCTATTGATTCCTTTTACAGTATTTTTCATTTGAGTAATTGTGTCGTTTCTGTATATTTATTTCTTAATTCTCCTAGGTCTTGTTCACTGATTCTTACATTTTATCCATTTTGTTTTCAAGGTTTTGATCATCTTTAACATCAGTATTCTGAATTCTTTTTCAAGTAGTTTGCTTATTGTCTTAATTTATTTGGACTTCTGTGTTTCTACTTTTTTTCCTTCATTTACATATTATTTCTCTGCCTTTTCATTCTTTTTATAAACTTTTTGTGTTTGAGGTCTCCTTTTCCCAGCTACAAGGTTTAATTCTTTCTTCATTTTGGTTTCTGTCCTCCTAAGCTTGGTCTATTTGTTTGCATATGGATTGTAGAGTATGAGATTTGAGCTGAGTTTTTGTTTGTTTTCCCTCTGATTGTCAAGGATGAGTGATGTAGAAATACTGTCTGCTGATTATTGGGTTTTTATTTTTATTTATTTATTTTTGTTTGTTTGGATGAGGTGTACTTTACAGGGTGCTACTGGTGGGTGGGTGGTTTCTCAGCTTGTATTTAAATGGTTTCCATTCTGTGAGTTCTCACTATTTGATACTCCCTCGGGTTAGTTCTCTAGTAGTCTAGGTTCTTGGAGTCAGTGATTGCATTACAACGACTCCGTAATTCCCAGTCAGGAAGGAAGATGGCACAACTGGCTTATTATGGGGTTAGGTGAAATTAAAATAAATATCCGAAAATGAGAAGCTATTCATGAACCCTAGACAAATGGCAGTCACAAAATCAAACAAATAATTAAAATAATGGAATATACACATACACATATACACCCAGGAGCAAAGTGAAAATCAGTACAGTTCAGTCACTCATTCGTGCTCAACTCTTTGCGGCCCCATGAATCACAGCACGCCAGGCCTCCCTGTCCATCACCATCTATCAGAGTCCACTCAGACTCATGTCCATCGAGTCAGTGATGCCATCAAGCCATCTCATCCTCTGTCTTCCCCTTCTCCTCCTGCCCCCAATCCCTCCCAGCATCAGAGTCTTTTCCAATAAGTCAACTCTTCACATGAAGTGGCTAAAGTACTGGAGTTTCAGCTTTAGCATCATTCCTTCCAAAGAAATCCCAGGGCTGATCTCCTTCAGAATGGACTGGTTAGATCTCCTTGCAGTCCAAGGGACTCACAAGAGTCTTCCCCATCACCACAGTTCAAAAAGCATCAATTCTTCAGTGCTCAGCTTTCTTCACAGTCCAACTGTCACGTCCATACACAACCACTGGAAAAACCATAGCCTTGACTAGACGGACCTTAGTTGGCAAAGCAATGCCTCTTCTTTTGAATATGCTATCTAGTTTGGTTATAACTTTTCTTCCAAAGAATAAGCATCTTTTAATTTCGTGGCTGCAATCACCATCTGCAGTCACTTTGGAGCACCCAAAAATAAAGTCTGACACTGTTCCCACTGTTCACTCATCTATTTCCCATGAAGTGATGGGACTGGATGCTAAGATGTTCGTTTTCTGAATGTAAAGCTCTAAGTCAAATTTTTTACTCTCCACTTGCGCTTTCAAGAGGCTTTTTAGTTCCTCTTCACTTTCTGCCATAAGGGTGGTGTCATCTGCATATCTGAGGTTATTGATATTTCTCCTGGCAATCTTGATTCCAGCTTGTGTTTCTTCCAGTCCAGCACTTCTCATGATGTACTCTGCATATAAGTTAAATAAGTAGGGTGACAATATTCAGCCTTGACGTATTTCTTTTCCTTTTTGGGACCAGTCTGTTGTTTCATGTCCAGTTCTAACTGTTGCTTCCTGACCTCCATACAGACTTCTCAAGAGGCAGGCCATGACTGAACTGACACATAAAAAGAGTTTAATTCTACTTTTCTAAACTTCTCAGTCATTTTCTAATATTACTTCATTGAGAGAAATTCAATAGAATAAGAGTGGACAACTTTTTGTTGATTCTGATCTTAGAAATGAAGCACCCAGTCTTCTACCATAAAATATAATGTTAATTATGCAGTTTATTACCTTCATTAGATTGAAAAAGTTTTCTCTCTGTTGTTTGCTATGAGTACTTTATACAGAATGTGCTCCCTTGCTCAGCTTTGTGCAGGTCTTTGTGACCCCAAGGACTGTATGCCCATCAGGCTCCTCTGTCTATTGGGAATCTCCAGGCAAGAATACTGGTATAGGTTGCCATGCCCTTCCCCAGGAGATCTTCCAAACCCTGGGAAGGAGCCCAGGTGTCCCTCATAGCAAATGGATTCTTTACCAGCTGAGCAAAAGGGAAGCTGTAGAATAATCAAGTGGGTAGCTTATCTCACTCCTCCAGATGATCTTCCCAACCCAGGAATAGATGTTAGATTTTACCATATTATTTTTCAGCATTTTTCATGATAACACTATGGTATTTAATTTCTAGTTATTCAGTAAGTTGAATTACACTGATTGATTTTCAAATATTTAACCAATGCTGCATCCTTAGGGGGACAAAAAATAAGATTATGCTGTGTTGTACATTGTATATATTGGTGTAGTCTGTGCTTCATTCTGAACACTTTCTATTGCTACCTCTTCAAGGGGACAGTTTTCTCCTGTGGCCCAGTCTAATCTTTTATTTTTTTCTATCATCGGTGTTTGTCATCTGACAGTATAGTTTTCATATCAGCAAGATTAAATTGAGTGTATTTTAAGACTTCCATATCTCTATTTAAATTTACAACCTACTGAGCGTATTTTAAAACTTCCATGTCTCTACTTAAATTTACAACATAAAACACAGTTATTCCAAGTTTTTAATGTCTGTGCATTTTTTAAAATCTATTTCATTTCTGGGTCAGTTTGATATCTCAAGGAAATTTTAATATGATTTTTCTTACTTTGGTGAGATTAAATGTCTTCTTAATGTGGTTAGGGGCTAGATCAATACCTATCTTGTGAATTGGCTGCTCATGTTTTTTAAACAACTCTTAATCAAGTTAATGGACATTACTACATCTTTCTTAGAAACTGTTGGCTCATGTCTTTTTTACATTTTTCTAACTTGTTTTAGGGTTTGTTTTTTTTTCCAAACATTTTTGAGTCATCTTTTATGTTTGTTTATAGTGTGCTTTCTTCTACTTCTTAACATTTTAAACAGTGTAATGCATCCTGGGTGACTAAGCAATTGGAAGACTCCAGGAAAGTGAGCACATCACAGGAAACCTGGGATACCCACTAAGGCAACAAACAGTGTCCACAGGGCACACTTCAGGCTAACTGACCCTGCTAGTCAATTAGGAACACAAGGACGGCAGTGAAGCACACAACTCGTTACCCTTTCTTCCAGAGCCAGCAACCTCAATAAGAGATCTTGGGAACTAGATGAGTAGGTCAGATTACTCTCTGTTTCCTATAAGAAGTTGGAAGCTTTTGGTAGCTTTTCATGGAAATGAATTCCACCATGGTCTCAAATGTGAGGTAAGCTCCTATGGATGTGCCAGCAGGAAAACAAGATGAGAAAAGAGATTTGTGAGGGCAAATGTTGAGAACACTTCTGCACATGTGGCTTACACACCTCTGAGAATGTTTCACCCCTCCCTGGGAACACTAATCAGTTGCAGGTGGTCATTCCCTCTCTGGAATCATCTGGCACAACCTGAAACATATATTTTAAAACCCTAGCTTGGGTATTATATCTAGTGAGGTGAACATGAATCCTAGACTTGAACCAAGACAGTTTCAAGTGGAGCAAGAGCAAGTGTATTCAGTGCAGACTTACAGCATAAAGACAGGGGTTTCAGGCTGGAAACTAGAAAAGCAAGGAGAGGTAAGTGAACACTGAGAAAAGAGGTAGTATGGAAAAGGTTTCTGGTAGGTGGCCCAGAATTAAAAGGTCTTCAATGTGTTTTAAGACCACTTTGTAGAAAAAATGTGGAATGATTCTCATTTCCACAGACACTGAAATACAGCCTAATTATTATGGAGTAATTTTAGAAAATATATTGAAAGCTAGATAATGACTGAAGATGAGCGAGAACGGAATGAAACCCCGAATAGCATGGCTGTCAGGTGAGGTTTGGAGGAGACACACTCTCCCTGCTGTGTGACCCTTCAGAGTTGACTCAGAGAGATGACGATGCAGGTTAACTTGGAGGGCTCTTTTGGGGGCATTAAAATGCCTCATATTTCCTACTAAAACATCTGAGTTGCTCCCCAACCTCCTCTAGATGTGTCAGGATGGGGCTTTGTGATGTCAAGGCTCACTCAGGGCCACTATTGGATGGGGAAGTGATTTTCTGACCTCATAAAGCATAAGGGCGTGCCCCTTTAAGGAGAGTATATATAGGGGTGCTCAGGCGCTCTGAAGCAGACTGCTGGGAGTCCTCAAAATCACTAAGGTGACTGGGAAGCCACAAGATTCTTGCAGTTATGGAACAGCCGACTCCATATACCTAGGCAAAAAGATGAAAACCTCCTATCAACTGAGATCCAAAAGAAATGTCAAGGTAAGCTGAACCCACCTGAGTTCTTCTTACCCATTGACACTGCCCCATAGGATGCCCTCCCCTGTCCTTGCCTGGCACATACCCCTTCTCTGCCCAAGTCCCTTCTCCTGAAGCCATCATTTCCAACCATCTTCACCCTATTCCCCTAACCAATGCCCTTCTGTGCTCCCTCTCTTGTTTCCTCCAGGTGGCCAGGTTAACCATGTGGGTGAATAAGCATATTCAATCACAGCTGACCCAGAATACTCCCATCTCTGAGAAACTTATGAAAATCAGAGATTCAAAATCTGTAGTCAGTGTTCCAAAGTGAATGTAGAGCTGAATCAGAATTAACTGGAGAAGGTTCCAGAGATCATGGAGTCCCCTGTCACTCCAGCTGGACCAGTGGGCAGGCAGTGACTTCATAGCATGACTAGAGACCTCAGAAATCTTTGAAGGTCTCACCACTGAGAAGTGGCCAACAGTACAAACGCTGAATTTTATACCAACAGCACACATTAAAATTAGATAAATGCAACCCGATGTGAAATTATGTGTTTCTCTGAGCTCTATGGAAGATTGGGGGCGG
This sequence comes from Budorcas taxicolor, assembly GCF_023091745.1. Taxonomy (NCBI): domain Eukaryota; kingdom Metazoa; phylum Chordata; class Mammalia; order Artiodactyla; family Bovidae; genus Budorcas; species Budorcas taxicolor. Next base: position 8,682,075 of record NC_068936.1, on the reverse strand, counting down.
GGGGAAAGAGGGCATGCAAGGGGAAATTGTGTGAAGAGGGATGGAGTTGAATCCTGTGGGTTTGAGGATGAGACAAGAAGGTCCATTTATCCTGAAAATAGGGGAAGAACTGGGATCAGACTGAAACCCAAAAACACACTTCCAATGGGAGAAGAGGTTGAAGACTTGGTGTTTCTGTGTGTGTGTGTGTAGAGTTGGGAACTTAGCTGGGAAGTCATGTCATGTGTAGTGTCAGTGCCAATTGCTAAGAAGGCACACAAAGTAGACTCTTGGGCACCTATATAATAGTAGTGTTTATTATACCTCAATATATGATTGAGCCTCACAAACTCAATCTTGCTTAGTAACAAGTAGTCCACAGGAGTGAAATATTGATGATTTCCAATATGGAGATTTCTTACAAGGCTAAAGTGGGACAACATATGACCTAGTGATTTCGTTAATGGATATATATTAAAACACACACACACACACACATAATGTTAATTAAAGAGAGACATGTACCCCACTGTTTATTGAAGCACAACATTCACCAAGACATGGAAGCAATCTAAATGTCCATCAGATGACAGATGAATGGATAAAAATGTATATATATACACACACACACACACATATCATATGTATGCATATATACACTATGGGATAATCGTTGTTCAGTCACTAAATCATGTCCACTCTTTGTGACCCCATGGACTATACCCCTCCAGGCTCCTATGCCCATGAAATTATTCAGGCAAGAACCCTCCAGTGGGTTGCCATTTCCTTCTCCAAGGGAACTTCCTTACTGAGGGATCAAACCTGTATCTCTTGCTTGACAGACAGATTCTTTGCCATTGAGTCACCAAGGAAGAACTATAGAATAAAGCTCAGCCATAAAAAGAATGATATATTGTCATTTGCAGAAACATGGAAGGTATAATACTAAGTAAAATAACTGAGATGCAGAAAGACAAATACTGAATGATATCTTCATAGAAACTAAAAATAACACAAAGTAGAGAACTTAACAAAAATGAGGGTCACAGATTTAGAGAACGATATCCTGTTTATCAGCTATGAGGGGTAGTGGGAGGGGAAATACAGAGTTTGAGGAGTGGGAGGTACAAATTGTTAGGTGTAAGATGTGCTCAAGTATGTATTGTGCAACATGGGTAATACATATAATGTACTTATGAAACCACACACACTATGACATCATGTGCAGTGTATCTATGATATCACTTCCACTGATTCAATGACATCACACATCTATTAATGACATCACACTCACTATATATGACATCACACCCATTGTCTGATGTCACATCCACTATACATGTGACATCGCAGCCACTATATCTATGACATCACACCCACTTTCCTTATGATATCATGTTAGCTATATATGACATCACACCCACGGTGTTGATGACAACACAACTGCTATATCTGACATTACAATGACTATATCTGACATCATATCCACTGTATCTGTTTCATCACACCCAGTGTATCAATAATATCACAACCACGGTATGTATGACATCACACCCACTATATGTATGACATCATAAGCACTATATGACATCACATCCATTCTTTATGACTTCACATCACTGTAGTTATTACAGCGTACCCCCTGTATTAATCACATCACACCCATGTATTTATGACATCACATGTCACATCCATTGTATAACATCATATCCACTATACATGTGACATCACAGCAACTGTATCTATGACATCACAACCACTATCTTTATGACATAATATCCACTATATCTGCCATCACACCCACTGTGTCTGTGACAACACAACGATTATATCTGACATACCCACTCATCAATAGAGTGGGTGTTATATCACAGATATAGTCGATTTGATGGCAGTCATAGTGCGTATGATGTCATAAGTAAGAAGGGTGTGGTGTCTAATATAATCAATTTGATATCATATATAGTTGATGTAATTTCATAAATACATTTGATGCTATGTCATAGATACAGTGGGTGTGATCATAGTTATGGTGGGTGATATGTCACAAGTATAGTGGCTGTGATGCCATATATACACAGTGGTTGTGATGTCATAAATATGATAAGATTCATAGATATGATATAGGACACACCCATTCTGTGTGACATCACACACACATCTTATTCACTACATACAACATCAAACCCAGTATAACTATGAGACAACACCCATTGTATTTATGACAAAACATAGACTATATTTGACATCACAACCACTCTAAGACATCACACCAACTGTATGAAATAGTGCCCACTCTATCACATCATATCCACTGTATCTATGATAAAACATCCAATACATATGCATCACATCCACTTAATCTATGATAAAACAGCCACTGTATTTATGCCTAATATTAGGTGTAAATTAGGTGTAATCTAGCCACTAATTAGGTGTAATCTAGTAGTAATATGTAGTTATTTAATCATAAGAGGTACACATGGGTTGATGTTTGCATCATAGAATAAGCAAGGAGATAGCATACAATCATGAATATCTGCTTAACTGTCTCTACTAATGACTTGGACATTGTGAGTCACACACAAACAAGACAAAACAAAAAAGAAAGAAAGAAAAATAAGCTTGTAAAATTCTTAGAGATAAGAATACAAGAATATCTTAAATGTCTCCTGGGAAAAGTGTACATTTGCCAAGGTGCAGCAGTTAGAATTGGACATGGGACAATGAACTGATTCAAAATTGGGAAGGGAACAAGTCAAAGCTATATATTCTTGCCCTGCTTATTTAACTTCTGTGCAGGGGACACCATGAAAAAAAAAAATCTAGATGAAGCTTAAGTTAGAAAAAAATTTATGTGGGATATATGAATAACCTTAGTTATCCCAATGACAACACCAAAATGACAGAAGAAAAATAGTAAATAAGGAGCCTCTTGATGAAATTATTATCTGTTTCAAGTATACACATCAGAAATGAGAGTGTCCTACATAAAAGATGAAATTCTCAGTTTCACATATGAAACTCTAGATGCAGATTTCACGATGTGAAACATAAAATTCTCCATTACTCACATATACAGATCTGGAGAAAGTTATTCCAACTTAAATTACAGAATTCTCTGTACATCATACATGAAAGTATGGACACAAAAATAATCTGCAGAAAATGTGGAATTTTTTTTTTGTTAGAGTTATGGAAATCTGGATGCAGATTCTTTGAAAGGAAATACAAAAATATCTATGTCATATATCCAAACATAGTCACATGAAACATGGAATTTTTTCATATATGTAATTTGAAAACATTTGTGAAGTCTTTCCTTCATCAAACACTGAATACTCTCTATTTAACATTTGAAAAACCTATGTTAATTTTCCTACAAGAAATATATAATTTGCAAACAGATTTCATGCTTGAGCTCTGAAATTCTCTATATTTCCATCAAGAAAGTTTGAATGAAGGTCTTCTGATATGAGATTTGGAATTATGTGTAGTTCACATTTGACAATCTGCGGAGTAATGTTCTCATATGAAATATAAGTTCTCATTTTTTCACATATGAAACACTTTCCAGATTTGTACACATGAAAGAGAATTTTCCATGATTCAGAAACTAAGATCTGAGCTAAATGGCAAACTTCAAACACCTATATTTCATGCATTTCCCTAATAACATGTAGAGTTTACTGTATTTCTTTGATGAAAATCTGGGTGAATATTTCCCTACATGAAAAAGGGAATTAATATATCTCCCAAATATAAAATCAAAACCCTTATGATTTTACAGTGGAAGTGATAAATAAATACAGGGGATTCTATCTGATAGATGAGTGCCTGAAGACCTATGGATGGAGGTTTATGATATTGTACAGAAGCAGCGATCAAAACCATCCACATGAAAAATAAATGGAAAATGGTAAAGTTACAAGCCCTCAAGGAGTGAAGCTAAATGAAAAGGGAAAAAGGAAAACTATATACATTTGGATACAGAGGCCCAAAGAATAGCAAGGGGCGATAAAACCTTCCTCAGTTATCAATGCCAGTAAATACAGGAATTTTTTTTAAACTGGAAATTCTACTTATCTCTTCAAGAAAATCAGAGATACCAAGGGAAACTTTCATGCAAAGATGGGCACAATAAAGGACAGAAATGGTATGGATGTAACAGAAGCAGAAGCTATTAAGAAGAGGTGGGAAGAATACATAGATGAACTATGCCCAAAAGTTCTTCATGACCCAGTTGAGCACGATGGTGTGATCATTCACCTAGGGCAGGATATCCTGGAATGCGAAGTCTAATGGGACTTAGGAAGCATCAGTTCAGTTCAGTTCAGTCACTCAGTCATGTCCGACTCTTTGTGATCCCATGAATCACAGCATGCCAGATCTCCCTGTTCATCACCATCTCCCGGAGTTCACTCAGACTCATGTCGATCGAGTCAGTGCTGGCATCCAGCCATCTCAACCTGTTATCCCCTTCTCCTCCTGACCCAAATCCCTCCCAACATCAAAGTCTTTTCCAATGAGTCAATGCTTTGCATGAGGTGGCCAAAGTACTGGAGTTTCAGCTTGAGAATCATTCCTTCCAAAGCAATCCCAGGGCTGATCTCCTTCAGAATGGACTGATTGCATCTCCTTGCAGTCCAAAGGACTCTCAAGAGTATTCTCCAACACCACAGTTCAAAAGCATCAATTCTTCGGTGCTCAGCCTTCCTTACAGTCCAACTCTCACATACATACATGACCACTGGAAAAACCATAGCTTTGACTAGACGGACCTTAATCGACAAAGTAATGTCTCTGCTTTTGAATATGCTATCTAGTTTGGTTATAACTTTTCTTCCAAGGAGTAAGCGTCTTTTAATTTCATGGCTGCAGTCACCATCTGCAGTACAAACAAAGCTCATGGAGGTGATGGAATTTGGTTGAGATATTTCAAATTCTGAAAGATGACCCCGTGAATGTGCTGCCCACCATGCCAGCAAAGTAGGGAAACTCAGCTATGGCCAGAGAACTGGAAATGTTCAGATTTCATTCCAACTGCAAAGAAAGGCAATCCAAAGAATGCCCAAACTACCACTTAATAGCACACATCTCACACAGTCACAAAGAACTGCTCAAAATTCCCCAAGCCAGGCTTCAACAGAATGTGAACCATGAGGTTCCAGATGTTCAAACTGGATGTATAAAGGGCAGAGGAACCCAAGATTAAATTGTCAACACCACTGGGTCCTTCAAAAAGCAAGAGAACTCCTGGAAAGCATCTACTCGTATTTGACTGTGCCAAAGACTTTGATTGACACAGCAAAATGACACAAGAAAACTATCACATCAAAATATGGAATATTCTTCAAAACATGGGAATACATGCCTCCCGAGATATCTTACATCCATATAAATATAATAAGTATTTATCAACTTGGAAAAAAAATTCTCCATAAATAGGAAATGTGAATTATGATAGTAGTACAGGTTATAAAATGTTGTTGAGTACTGTGTAATGCATATGATTGGTTATTACATTTCTTTACTGATAATTCAGTAAGCACTTAAAATGTGTCATTGACAGGCTCTAAGTTTCAACTGATGTGAAAGATACATAAACAGGGCAGACCCAAAGCACATTGAAGACATGATTTCTGTGCTCTCCTTCTTAGGAGGGCAAAATGAAGATCCTTCCAACTCCAAGAAAGGGTTGAGGCAAAGTTGAGAGAAGGAGCTTAGCATGATTGAAAACAATTTGCTTGATTTTAGCTTCAGAAGCACAGTATAAGAGAAATATAATGAAATTACTAAGGAAAACAGATATCATGTCGTCCAAGAAATTTTATCCATGCTGATGTGCTAGTCACCACCAGGAATTTATTCTGTCTCTGTGGGGACAGCTAAACAACATCTAAACATGTGTTTGGAATTACAGTGTGGAATCTTGGTGTCAGGAAATAAAGATCGGCCTTAAGGACAGCAGAGCAAAAATGACTCTATAGAATATCGCTTGTAAAGTACATATCTTGTGCTGACCATGGGCCAGTCACTGATTATGTCATGTTATCTTTGGTATCACAGTGATGGTAAAATTGTGATCATGATTTTAGACATGTTAAAATATCTATATTTTCAAGGATGAAATGAATGTCTGTAATGAAAACAATCTGTTGTCTAACCTTTTAAGACTCTACCAGTAACTAATGGGATATAATATGTGAATGCACTAAAGTTCATACTGTGTATTTTCATTTTTCTAACTTTATTTGCATCTCTTCCTTCACTCATACCATCCTAATTTAGCACCCCTTCATTTCATCAGGGATGATTTCAGAAATCACTTTACATCCATTACCTCTTTTCCCTTTGTTCTCATTTTCTTGCTTACAAATATTATATCCGGTGTCATTTACCTAGGATGCATAACAAATGTTTTCTTGAACTGACGAGTTTATAAAACCATGCAGTAAAATAGCCAACCATTGAACTAAAGCCTCATTTTACTCTTCTTTGTTTGAAAATAGAAAATGAAACAATGAAGATGAACATGTAAATTTATTATTCAAATACAATAACTGTAGGTTATTTGTTGACATCTCTGAATGTAGATTTCAATCTTCTTTAGGCTCCATAATCTGACAAGTATTTGACAGGTCAGTTTTAATTAGCATGGTTTTCATATAATGATGATTGTTGATGAGTTTACTTGAAAGAGAGGAGGCAGATGTATAAGCGATCGTTGGCACTGAGAACCATAAGTTGCCTCTCTCTTGCAGGTTAAGAAAAGGACAGTCATGGGCTGACATATCGCTATGCCTGTCTGCAAATTTCGAAGGTTCCACCATCAGTCCAGAATAACTGCTCTGTAATGGAGATTCGATGTGATTCCGAGAAGTAGATGTAGTTGTAGTAGCAAAGTCCTCAACGTGGCTGTTTACTTGAGTGTAGCTGCTCTGTGAGTGCCAGTTAAAAATGCTCAACTGTTTTAAAACGTGGTTGATCTACCACAATCTGGTCTGTTTGTCTAACTGATATTGCTAATGGGGTAGGTAACTCACATGGAGATAGGGCACTTGTATTAGCGACTATCTGGCTGGTATGAGGCTTTTGTATGAAAGGCCCACTTAAACTTGTGGAGGCTGGAAATGCGCTCTCTCCACTTGTTTCTGGAAGAAATTCAAAGTTACAATCATATTTGTTGACACTTGTTTTAACATGCTTCTTGTTATCTTGAACAAATGAAGATATTGGAGACACACTGTTAATCCCAACTCTTCTTTGCATCCTTACTAAAAGTTGGGGATGGTTTCTTTTGAAATTTGGATTATAGCTGGTCTGTAATTAAAATCAAAGGATTAAATTACATAATTTCTTTATAAACCAAGGTAAAACTGACAAAGCTGTTATAAAAATGTATTCCTTTAATGAAGCCAATGAAAGAGCATCAAATAAAACACCACCATTAGTAGTTTTAACAGGTAACATGTTAGAAAGAATATGCTCCTCAACTAAAAATATGTCGTATATATACAGTAAATACCACTTTAAGTTGCTTCAGGACTTGTATCTGGTTTCAAGTTGTTAGGAAAGTTTGTTAAACATCCAATATTTTAACTTCCAGCTGTTCTCAACTTCAAAAAAATAAAACTTTTTCAACAATTTGTTATCTTAAGTTTGAATTCCATTTTAGCTACATATGTGAACATTTAATCTTACATATTGCCAATAAATGACAATGTTGTAATACCTTACTCAAAAGAGAGATGTTGTTCTCTTCTTCCATAAAGAGAGGTAGTGAAGCAGATCTTTGAAAAGTCTGTTGCTTTTTAATAAATCCATAAAGGTTAAGCTGTAAAATTAAACTTCATACTCTTGGTTTCAAATATTCTGAAAGGTGACTTTCTTTCCAAGACATCTTTCTTAAAGAGTTCTTCATTGATCACTATACATGTGCCTCTAATCCCACCAGATAGATTCAAACTGATCACTTTCTACTATATTCCAAAGTTTTGGTGGAAATGTGAGTGAAAGAAAATCATTCACCTCATCTGTTTCAGAGACAGAATATGTGGAGTGTGACCTTTTGATCACAACTTCCTCAAAGCCTGAAAAGCATATTCTTCAATCATAGATCTCAAAACCTACTCCCCAGTAAGTGTATAATCATACAAAGAAGATCTAATGGAGATTTCTGAACCAGTGGATTTATCTTTTGGAGACCCATCTTGAGTTTCTGAATTTTCTCATTTGTCTGATTTTACACACTGCAACTTCAAATGTTGCTTGGCTGGCCTACAGAGAGAAACTCTCTAGACCATCACTGAGGTCCTCCAAGTCAAAAAGCTGTGACATCACAAAGTCACTGATCTCCTAGCAATTGAAGGGTCGTGTTCAACCAGTGTTTACTTCAACATCAACCTAAAATGGAGACTGCTTACAGAAATAATAACCAAAGCCATGAAGCATGCAAAACCTCATTCCTAAAGAATTTTCACACAGAAAAATCACATCAGTAAATATACTTGGTTTCTGAAATAAAAATGATTTATCACCCTTCTCAACACACATTCTTAATATTCAGTATTGTTACCCAAGCAAACTTGGTACTGGCTTCTGTGCAATAAAATCTATCAACTGACTGTGGGTTTCAGTGAAAGCAAGTGTTTATTGTAGGACTGAGCAAGGTGTCTTAGCAGCTGGTGCTTCAAAGACCCAAATCCCCAAATACTTTCAGGAGAAGGACTTAAATGACAGAGTGAAAGTGGGACATGGGGTGTGTGATCAATATCAGGACATTCTACTAATGGCCTGTTACTGAGGATATTGGGAGTCCACATCATTGACCGTCTGGTTCCAACTACTCTGTCGTCTATGTACTTAAATTTCAGCCTGACTGGGTCTTTAGTATCTCTAAAACTGTTCACAGGATAATGCTCAGAATGTTATCAGTGGCCATTGAGGAGGGAATAAAGACCCCTGAATTTTCTTAATGGCTAAATCATTATTATTCTCTATCACTTGATTATTTTCCTTGGTTTCTGTCTTTTCCAGCTTTTCTGATTAAAATTACCTTTTGAATACGAGGAGGTCGACAACCTCCTACCTGTCTCTCTCTCGGTTTCATACGTTTCAATCTTAAGAAAGGACTGCTTGCAACAAGAAAGGAAGTAGTGTTGGACTTAGAGCTCGATCACAAATGTGACAGAAAATCTCAGTTGCAGGTTCGACTCATTTTTCAGGTTTCCCAGCTCTTGGAGTGTTTGAGTCAGCAACAACTTTGGCTCTTTCCTGTTGAGATGGAGCATGTAGTTGGAAATAATTTTGAAATCTAAGCTTGGCATCAATATTTTCTCTTATGAAAACATATTTCTCTATTTTATATAAGATATTTATTTATCTACATACATATATATATATTTCTATATCTACTTTTGTCATTAAACTGGACACACATTTGAAAATTGGTAGATATTAATTAAAAGGATAGAAGTGAATGATATAAAAGAGGTCTCATATTTTACATGAAGCCAAGAAAACATATTTTGAATATTCAACAGCTGAGCAGACTTTTGAATCATTGTACATTTGGGTTTTAATTGTTTCTGTTTCTATTACACCGAAGAGGAATTAAAAGCCATTGCACTTTTTTTATACACACACTCATGCACACCCAGGTATATATATGTGTATATGTATAATTTTAGGCAACTTTATTTAGGTGGCCAAACTCACTACTTGCTCCCAAGATCTTAAATGAACTGTTTGGGAAGCCCTATATTACTTAATAACTTCCTGGCTGAATCATTCAGATGCTGTTGCTGAAAAGCTCTCCTTTAACCTAGCTCATTTTACACTATTCTTTCTGTAATAAGAGGTAGGGCTCATACTTATTAGGACATCTTGAACCCATAAAATTGCAACTCTCATTTATTTAAAGATATTGTTGAAAGAACGCTGTTGCTCTTCCCATGTTGGACAAAATTTTATTTATTTTAATATAAATTTATTTATTTTAATTGAAGTCTAATTGGTTTATAATATTGTATTGGTTTTGCGATACATCAACATGAATCTGCCATGGGTGTACACGTGTTCCCCATCCTGAACCCCCCTGCCAAATCCCTCCTCATACCATCCCTCCTGGGTATCTCAGTGCACCTGCTCTGAGCATCCTGTTTCATGCATCAGACCTGGACTGGAGATTCGTTTGATATATGATATAAATAAGCAGGGTGATAATATACAGCCTTGACATACTCCTTTTCCTATATGAAACCAATCTGTTGCTCCATATATAGTTCCAACTATTTCTTCCTGACCTGCACAGATTTCTCAAGAGTCAGTTGCTTCACTTGCTATTATTTTCTCCCATTCTGAAGGCTGTCTTTTCACCGTGCTTATAGTTTCCTTTGTTGTGTCATTGCGAAGTCATTCAGTCACGTCCGACTTTTCATGTCCCCATGGACTCTAACCCACCAGGCCCCTCCATCCATGGAATTTTCTAGGCAGGATTACTGGACTGGGAGGCTAATCCTTCTCCAACTTTGTTGTGTAGAAGCTTTTAATTTTATTTTTTTATTTTTTATTTTTCCTTAGTCCTTTCTGTTTCTTTTTTATTTATTTATTTATTTATTTATTTATTTATTTATTTATTTGTCTTTCTCTGACATTTCGTTTATTTATTTATTTTTAAATTGGTTTTGCCATACATTGACATGAATCCACCATGGGTGTACATGCATTCCCAAACATGAACCCCCTCCATTTATTTATTTTTGCTTTCATTTCAAATATTTTGAGAGGTGAGTCATAGAGGACTCTGCTGTGATTTATGTAGAAGAATGTTTACCTAAGTTCTCCTCTAGAAGTTTTATAGTTTCTGGTCTTACGTTTTGATCTCTAATCCATTTTGAGCTTATTTTTGTGCATTGTGTTAGAAAGTGTTCTAGTTTTATTCTTTTACAAGTGGTTGACCAGTTTTCACAGCACCACTTGTTAAAGACATTTATTTTCTCCATCGTATATTCTTGCCTTTTTGTCAAAGATGTCAACAGGTGAATGGATTCATCTCTGCGCTTTCTATTTTGTTCCATTGAGCTATATTTCTGTCTTTGTGATAATACCATACTGTCTTGATGGCTGTGGCTTTCTAATAGGGCCTGAATCAGGCAGGTTGATTCCTCCAGTTCCATTCTTCTTTCTCAAGATTGCTTTCACTATTGTATCTTTTTTGTATTTCCATATAAACTGTGAAATTATTTGTTACAGCTCTGTGAAACATGCCGTTGGTAGCTTGATAGGGCTTGCATTGAATCTATAGATTGCTTTTGGTTGTGTACACATTTTCACTATATTGACTCTTCTGATCCGTGTGCACTGTATTTTTCTCCATCTGTCAGTGTCCTCTTTGATTTCTTTCACCACTGTTTTACAGTTTTCTATATATAGGTATTTTATTTCTTTAGGTAGATATATTCCTAATTATTTTATTCTTTTCATTGAAATGGTGAAAGGAATTGTTTCCATAATTTCTCTATTTTTTCATTATTAATGTATACGAATGCAAGGGATTTCTGTGTGTTGCTTTTGTATCCTGCCACTTTCCGATACCCACTCATTAGCTCTAATAGTTTTCTGGTGGAGTCTTTGGCGTTTTCTATGTAAAGGATCATGTCATCTGCAAACAGTGAAAGTTTCACTTCTTCTTTTCCATTTGAATTCCTTTTATTTATTTTTCTGCCCTGATTGCTGTGGTCAAAACTTGCAAAACTATGTTGAATAGTAGTTGTGAAAGTGGGCACCCTTGTCTTTTTCTTGACTTTAAGGGAAATGCTTTCACTTTTTCACTATGTTTGCTGTGGCTTTGTCATATAGAGCTTTTATTATGTTGAGGTATATTCCTTCTATTGCTGCTTTATGGAGGGTTTTTTTTTTTTAATCATAAATGGATGTTCAGTTCAGTTCAGTTCAGTTCAGTTCAATCTCTCAGTTGTGCCCTACTCTTTGAGACCCCATGAATCGCAGCATGCCAGGCCTCCCTGACCATCACCACCTCCCAGAGTTCATTCAGACTGATGTCCATTGAGTCACTGATGCAATTCAGCCATCTCATTCTCAGCCATCCCCTTCTCCTCCTGCCCCCAATCCCTCCCAGCATCAGAGTCTTTTCCAACGAGTCAACTCTTCGCATTAGGTGGCTAAAGTACTAGAGTTTCAGCTTTAGCATCATTCCTTCCAAAGAAATTCCAGGGCTGATCTCCCTCAGAATGGACTGGTTGGATCTCCTTGCAGTCCAAGGGACTCAAGAGTCTTCTTCAACACTACAGTTCAAAAGCATCAATTCTTCACCACTCAGCCTTCTTCACAGTCCAAATCTCACATCCATACACGACCAAAGGAAAAACCATAGCCTTGACTAGACTGATTTTAGTCGGCAAAGTAGTGTCTATGCTTTTGAATATGTCATTTAGGTTGGTTTTAACTTTTCTTCCGAGGAATAAGCATCTTTTAATTTCATGGCTGTAATCACCACCTGCAGTGATTTTGGAGTCCCACGAAATAAAGTCTGAAACTGTTCCCACTGTTTCGCCATCTATTTCCCATGAAGTGTTGGGGCCATATGCCATGATCTTCGTTTTCTGAATGTTGAGCTTTAAGCCAATTTTTTCACTCTCCTCTTTCACTTTCATCAAGAGGCATTTTAGTTCCTCTTCAATTTCTGCCATAAGGTTGGTGTCATCTCCATATCTAAGGTTACGATATTTCTCCTGGCTATCTTGATTCCAGCTTGTGTTTCTTCCAGCCCAGCTTTTCTCATGATGTACTCTACATACAAGTTAAATAAGCAGGGTGACGATATACAGCCTTGACGTACTCCTTTTCCTATTTGAAACCAATCTGTTGTTTCATGTCCAGTTCTAACTGTTGCTTCCTGACCTGCATACAGATTTGTCAGAGGCTGTCTCTGAATCTATTGAGGTAATCATATGGCTTTTATTTTTCAGTTTTTTAATGTGATGTAGTACACTGATTGATTAGTGGATATTGAATAATATGTGCATCCGTGTGATAAAGCCTGCTTGGTCATGATGTATGATCTTTTTAATGTGTTGTTGGGTTCTGATTGCTAGAATTTTGTTAAAGATTTTTACATCTGTGTTCATCAGTGATATTGGCCTGTTCTTTTCTTTTATTTGGGCGTCCATTCAGGTTTTGCTGTTAGGGTGAAGGTGGCCTCATAGAATGAGTTTGGCAGTTTACCTTCCTCTGAAATTTTCTGGAAGACTTCGAGTAGAGTAGGTGTTAGCTTTTCATTAAATTTTTGGTAGAATTCATCTACCAAAATTTTTGAGAAGAGCTAACACCTATCCTACTCAAACTCTTCCAGAAAATTGCAGAGGAAGGTAAACTTCCAAACTCATTCTATGAGGCCACCATCACCCTAATACCAAAACCTGACAAAGATGCTACAAAAAAAGAAAACTACAGGCCAATATCACTGATGAACATACATGCAAAAATCCTCAACAAAATTCTTGCAATCAGAATCCAACAACACATTAAAAAGATCATACACCATGACCAAGCGGGCTTTATCCCAGGGATGCAAGGATTCTTCAATATCCGCAGATCAACCAATGTAATTCACCACATTAACAAATTGAAAAATAAAAGCCATATGATTATCTCAATAGATGCAGAGAAGGCCTTTGACAAAATTCAACATCCATTTATGATAAAAACTCTCCAGAAAACAGGAATAGAAGGAACATACCTCAACATAATAAAAGCTATATATGACAAAGCCACAGCAAACATTATCCTCAATGGTGAAAAACTGAAAGCATTTCCCCTAAAGACAGGAACAAGAAAAGGGTGCCCAGTTTCACTGCTACTATTCAACACAATTCTGGAAGTTTTGGCCACAGCAGTCAGAGCAGAAAAAGAAATAAAAAGAATTCAAATTGGAAAAGCGAAGTAAAACTCTCACTGGTTGCAGATGACATGATCCTCTACATAGAAAACCCTAAAGACTCCACCAGAAAATTACTAGAGCTAATCAATGAATATAGCAAATTTGCAGGATATAAAATCAACACACAGAAATCCCTTGCATTCCTATACACTAATAATGAGAAAGTAGAAAAAGAAATTAAGGAAACAATTCCATTCACCATTGCAACGAAAAGAATAAAATACTTAGGAATACATCTACCTAAAGAAACTAAAAACCTATATATAGAAAACTATAAAACACTGATGAAAGAAATCAAAGAGGACATTAATAGATGGAGAAATACACCATGTTCATGGATTGGAAGAATCAATATAGTGAAAATGAGCATACTAGCCAAAGCAGTTTACAAATTCAATGCAATCCCTATCAAGCTACCAGCGATATTTTTCACAGAGCTAGAATAAATAATTTCAAGATTTGTATGGAAATATAAAAAGCCTCGAATAGCCAAAGCAATCTTGAGAAAGAAGAATGGAACTGGAGGAATCAACTTGCCTGACTTCAGGCTCTACTACAAAGCCAATCATCAAGACAGTATGGTACTGGCACAAAGACAGAAATATAGATCAATGGAACAAAACAGAAAGCCCAGAGATAAATCCACACACATATGGACACCTTATCTTTTACAAAGGAGGCAAGAATATACAATGGAGTAAAGACAATGTCTTTAACAAATGGTGCTGGGAAAACTGGTCAACCACTTGTAAAAGAATGAAACTAGATCACTTGCTAACACCACACACAAAAATAAACTCAAAATGGATTAAAGATCTAAATGTAAGACCAGAAACTATAAAACTCCTAGAGGAGAACATAGTCAAAACACTCTCTGACATAAATCACAGCAGGATCCTCTATGATCCACCTCCCAGAATTCTGGAAATAAAAGCAAAAATGAACAAACGGGTTCTAATTAAAATTAAAAGCTTCTGCACAACAAAGGAAACTATAAGCAAGGTGAAAAGACAGCCTTCTCAATGGGAGAATATAATAGCAAATGAAGCAACTGACAAACCACTAATCTCAAAAATATACAAGCAACTTATGCAGCTCAATTCCAGAAAAATAAACGACCCAATCAAAAAATGAGCCAAAGAACTAAATAGACATTTCTCCAAAGAAGACATACGGATGGCTAACAAACACATGAAAAGATGCTCAACATCACTCATTATTAGAGAAATGCAAATCAAAACCACAATGAGGAACCACTTCACACCATTCAGAATGTCTGGGATCCAAAAATCTGCAAGCAATAAATGCTGGAGAGGGTATGGAGAAAAGGGAACACTCCTACACTGTTGGTGGGAATGCAAACTAGTACAGCCACTATGGAGAACAGTGTGGAGATTCCTTAAAAAATTGCAAATAGAACTGTGTTATGACCCAGCAATCCCACTGCTGGGCATACACACTGAGGAAAACAGAATTGAAAGAGACACATGTACCCCAATGTTCATCGCAGCTCTGTTTATAATAGCCAGGACATGGAAACAACCTAGATGTCCATCAGCAGATGAATGGATAAGAAAGCTGTGGTACATATACACGATGGAGTATTACTCAGCTGTTAAAAATAATACATTTGAATCAGTTCTGATGAGATGGATGAAACTGGAGCCGATTATACAGAGTGAAGTAAGCCAGAAAGAAAAACACCAATACAGTATACTAACACATATATATGGAATTTAGAAAAATGGCAATGACGACCCTGTATGCAAGACAACAAAAAAGACCCAGATGTGTATAACGGACTTTTGGACTCTGAGGGAGAGGGAGATGGTGGGATGATTTGGGAGAATGGCATTGAAATATGTATACTATCATGTGAGAGTCAAATCGCCAGTCTATCTCCGACGCAGGATACAGCATGCTTGGGGCTGGTGCACGGTGATGACCCAGAGAGATGTTATGGGGAGGGAGGTGGGAGGGGGGTTAATGTTTGGGAATGCATGTGCACCCGTTGTGGATTCAAGTCAATGTATGGCAAAACCAATACAGTATTGTAAAGTAAAATAAAGTAAAAATTAAAATTAAAAAAAAATAAAAATAAATTTTTGGTAGAATTCAGTCGTGAAGCTGTCTAGACTTGGGCTTTTGTTTCCTGTAAGATTTCTGATTACAGTTTTATATTCTGTGCTTGTGATAGGTCTGTTAAGATTTTCTGTTTTTCCTGGCTCAGTTTTGAAAAGTTGCATTTTTTCTAAGAATTTGTCCATTTCTTCCAAGGTGTCCATTTTATTGACATATAATTCCTGATAGTAGTCTCTTATGATCCTTTATATTTCTGTTTTGTCTGTTGTGATCTCTCCAATTTCATTTCTAATTTTATTGATTTGATTTTTCTCCATTTGTTTCTTGATGAGTCTGGCTAACGGTTAGTCAATTTTATTTATCCTCTCAAAGAACCAGCTTTTGGCTTTGTTAATTTTGCGATAGTCTCTTTTGTTTCTTTAGCATTTATTTCTGCCCTAATTTTTAAGATTTGTTTCCTTCTACTAATCCCAGGGTTCTTCATTTCTTCCATTTCTAGTTGCTTTAGGTGTAAAGTTAGGTTATTTATTTGACTTTTTTTCTAGTTTCTTGAGAATGTCTGTATTGCTATGAACTTTACCCTTAGCACTGCTTCTACAGTGTCCCACAGGTTTTGGATTGTTGTGTTTTCATTTTCATTCATTTCTATGCATACTTGGTTTCTTCTGTGATTTGTTGGTTATTCAGCAGTGTGTTGTTCAGCCTCCATATATTGGAATTTTTAATAGTTTTTCCTTCTGTAATTGAGATCTAATCTTATTGCATTGTGGTCAGAAAAGAAGTTTGGAATGATTTCAATTATTTTTTGAACTTACCAAGGCTATATTTAAGGCCCAAGATGTAATATATCCTGGAGAAAATTCCGTGTGCACTTGAGAAAAAGGTGAAGTTCATTGTTTTGGGGTGAAATGTCCTATAGATATTATTTATGTCTAACTGGTTTATTGCATCATTTAAAGTTTGTTTCCTTGTTAATTTTCTGTTTAATTGATCTATCTATAGGTGTGAGTAGGGTATTAAAGTCTCCCACTATTATTGTGTTATTGTTAATTTCCCCTTTCATACTTGTTAGCATTTGTCTTACATATCATGGTGTTCCTATGATAGATGCATATATATTCATAATTGTTATATATTCTTCTCAAATTGATCCTTTGATCATTATGTGGTGTCCTTCTTTGTTTCTTTTCACAGCCTTTGTTTAAAGTCTATTTTATCTGATATGAGTACTGCTACTCCTGTTTTCTTTTGGTCTCTATTTGTGTGGCATATTTATTTCCAGCCCTTCACTTTCAGTCTGTATGTGTCCCTTGTTTTGAAGTGGGTCTGTTGCAGACAATATACATAAGTGTCTTGTTTTTGTATCCATTCAGCCAGTCTTTGTCTTCTGGTTGGGGCATTCAATCCATTTACAATCAAGGTAATTATTGGTAAGTATGATCCCATTGCCATTTACTTTATTGTTTTGGGTTTTGAGTTTGTGCACCCTTTTTGTGTTTCCTGTCTAGAGAAGATCCTTTAACATTTGTTGGAGATCTGCTTTGGTGGTGCTGAATTCTCTTACATTTTGCTTGTCAGTAAAACTTTTAATTTCTTCTTCATATTTGAATGAGTTCTTGCTAGGTACAGTAATCTGGGCTGTAGGTTATCTTCTTAAATCACTTTAAGTATGTCCTGCCATTCCCTCCTGGCCTGCAGCATTTCTATTGAATGATCAGCTGTTTTACTTGTGGGAATCCGCTTGTGTGTTATTTGTTGTTTTCCCCTTGCTCCTTTTAATATTTTTTCTTTGTGTTTGATCTTTGTTAATTTGATTAATATATGTCTTGGGGTGTTTCTCCTTGGGTTTATCCTGTTTGGGACTCTCTGGTTTTCTTGGACTTGGGTGATTATTTCCTTCCCCATTTTAGGGATGTTTTCAACTATTATCTCCTCAAGTATTTACTCATGGTCTTTCTTTTTTTCTTCTTCTTCTGGGACTCCCATGATTTGAATGTTGGAACGTTTGACATTGTCCCAGTGATCTGTGAGATTGTCCTCATTTCTCTGAATTTGTTTTCTTTTTTTACTCTCTGATTCATTTATGTCTACCATTCTTCTATCTTCTGCCTCGCTTATCCTATATTTTGCCTCCGTTATTCTACTGTTTTTTTTTTTTCCCTTCAGAGTGGTTTTGATCTGATTTATTGCATTATTCATTGTATATTGACTCTTTTTTTATTTCTTGTAGGTCCTTTTTAAAACTTTCTTGCATCTTCTCAATCTTGGTCTCCAGGCTATTTATCTGTGGTTCGATTTTTTTTTTTTCAATATTTTGAATCATTTTCACTATCATTATTTGGAATTGTTTATCAGGTAGATTCCCTCTCTCTTTCTCTTTTGTTTGCTTTGGTGGGCATTTATCCAGTTCCTTTACCTGATGGGTATTCCTTTGTCTCTTCATCTTATTTGTATTGCTGTGTTTGGGGTGGCCTTCTGTACTCTGACAGCCTGTGGAGTTCTCTTTATTGGAGAGTTTGCTCACTGTGGGTGGGGTTGTACTGGTGGCTTGTCAAGGTTTCCTGGTTAGGGAAGCTTGTGTCAGTGTTCTTGTGGGTGGAGCTGGATTTCTTCTCTCTGGAGTGCAATGAAGTGTCCAGTAATGAGTTATGAGATGTCAAGGGGTTTGGAGTGACTTTGGGTAGCCTGTATATTGATGCTTAGGGTGTTCCTGTGTTGCTGGAGAATTTACATGGTATATGTTGCTCTGGAACTTGTTGGCCCTTGGATGTTGCTTGGTTTCAGTGTGGATATGGAGGCATTTGATGAGCTTCTGTTGATTCATGTTCCCTGGTGTCAGTTCTCTGGTGTTCTCAGGATTTGGACTTAAGGCTCCTGCTTCTGGTTTTCAGTCTTATTTTTACAGTAGTCTCAAGGCTTCTCCATCTATACAGAACCATTGATAAAACATCTAGGTTAAAGATGAAAAGTTTCTCCACAGTGAGGGACACTCAGAGAGCTTCACAGAGTTACATGGAGAACAGAAGATGGAGGAGGGAGATAGAGGTGACCAGGATGTGATGAGGTGTAATCAAAAGAGGAGAGAGCAAGCTAGCCAGTAATTACTTCCTTCTGTGCACTCCACAGTCTAGACAATTAAGAGATGTTCATGAAGTTGTACAGAGAAAAGGGAGGAAGGAGACAGAGGTGGCCCAGAGGATAAATGGGGGGATCAAAAGGAGAGAGAAAGATCCAGCTGGTAATCAGTTCCCTAAGTGTCCTCCATCGTCCAGAACACACAAACAGATTTATAGAGTTGGGTAGAGAAGAGAAGGGGGAGGGAGAAGATAGAGGCAACCTGGCAGAGAAAAAGGTGAGCCCTAAGGGGGAGAGAGCAGTCAAGACAGTAATCTTGTTTCCAAATAAAATGGTACTGAAGATTGGGTTCCTATGGTTTAAAATCAATAACAAATACCAAAAAGGAAATATTAAAAATCGAGAGTCGAGGTTATTATCAAAAATACAATATGAAAAAAAAATCATGAAATTTATTATATATATAATATATTATATATTATATATAATGTTTATATATATATTTTATATATGAAGTTTGCTTTAAAAAATATAATCTCTCTTTTTATTTTTTCTTTTTGCAAAGTAACAGTACGTTATAAAAATGAAAATTTAGTGAATAATAGAGGACTTTAAAAAAACAATGATAGTAAAAATAGCAAAAATATATCTAGGACTTTCTCTGTTGTTGTTTTGGGCAGTGTGGGGTCAGTACATTTTCAGATAGTTGCTTGATCCAGCTTATATTTCTCAGGATCTATAGGCCCCTTTCTATGCAGTTTCTACTAACTACAGGATTTTAATCTCTTGCACTTGTCACTTCCAAGGAGATTCCCTCTGTTTTAGCTTCTTCTGTTTGCTGGTCTCTTCAGTGTCTAATTTCCAGTGTTACACAAGAGGGTGGTGGTGGACACTTATTTAGAGTCAATTGTTCAGTCGTGCTGTGGAAAGGGAAGGACGCTGCAAACAAATAACACTGGTGTGTCCTCGCAGTGTCTTGGCCACACTGGGTTTGCCCCCACTCACCGCATGTGTGTTTTCCATGCATAGGCTCTCGTTTGCTCTGCTGGGAACTGTCTGATCTCAGCCCTGTATTCTATGCACTTTCCAAGGCCTAAGCCATTCAGGTTCAGGTACTTGGATAGTCCTAAGAGGCTCAGACTCGGTTAGGCCTGCATTTGTGCCCTTCCCAGTCCGAGAAGCTCAGGTGACTAGGTGTTTGGTGAGTGAGGTTGCTGCAACTTATTGTCCACACCGGTCCCTGCTGCTCTGTTCTCTGGGTGTACAACTGGCATCCATTTTCCGGATGTTGACCGTCCAGAATCTCAAGAAGTCTTGGTTAGCAAAGAAGCCTGGTTGGAGTTTGGTAGATGATGACACTCTGGGGCTGCAACTGCCGCCTTCTGGCTCTGGCTGCCTTCACCTGCCTGTCACTGGGAGTGGGGATGTGCTGGCCTGCAGCCAGCTAGCTCTGCTCAGTCCTTTGTTCTGTGGGCAGGGCTGGTGGTGTCTCAGTTTAGGGCTTTGCGTGTGGTAGCTATCCCACAGTCGGGTTTGTTATCTCGAGTTTGTTCCCTCAGATTGCCCTCGGGGCATTCAGGCCCAGTCCCAACTCTAAGCGTTGCAGCCCACACCTCCCTGTCCAGCCCCCACTTGCTAGTGGTGGATGCCAGCATCTGAGCTGCTTCTCTGCTGGGGGAGTTACCATTGGACATGTAATCTGTGGGTTTTATTTATTTATTTATTTTTCCTAATAGTTAGTTGTCCTCTGAAGTTCCAAGGCTTGCCACATACTTGGCAGTGAGAGTGTTTCCAGGTGTTTGGAAACTTTTCTCTATTTTAAGATTCCCTTCCCAGCACGGAGATCCATACCTAGCTCTTTTGTCTCTATTTTTATCTTTTATATTTTCCTACCTCTTTTCACAAACAATGAGCTTCTTTTCTGTGTGCCTGATGTCTTGTGCCAGCATTCAGAAGTTGTTTTGTGGAATTTACTCAGCGTTCAAATGTTCTTTTGATGAATTTGTTGGGGAGAAAGTGGCCTCCTGGTCCTATACTTCCACTATCTTAGGACCAACCCCCATCACGTTGGATACAATTTTAAACATTCAAGTCTATAGTAACATAGGAACATGTCAGAACCACATGCACAATTGTCAACTAGCTTGATTTGGGATACCAGGTACCCACTTAATGTGCAAAACAGATGCCCACTTGACTATGCATAGATCATAGTAGGGCTCTTCTGGCTAACTGAACATTGAGATTATATGATGTATATATCAAAATCACTGCTCCTTAATTCAGTATGTAAAATTTCCTTTCACCACATTAAAATTCTGGCACCAAATATTTCAATAGAAATCAATGATGATGAAAATTCCTCTCATTTCATGCCACAGGGGTTCAGGTTTCTGGCCACTTCCACATCATATCTCTTGTTTCTTGTCCTCCTTTGTATTTTTGTAGTTGCCATATTAGATAAAATCTAACTAGATAACATTAACAGGCTCAATATATTATGTGAATGTAGAAATATATTATAGGTGTGTATTTTGTCAACATTTTACCCAGTTTTCACAGAAGCATGGCACAAATGCTCCAGCAGGACACTTAAAACCAGCAGTATTATATATAACGAGTAGCTATCTTCTTAGAATACTCTTAGAAAATATTTTCTTATCAAAAACATTGAGAGAAAACAAAGGTATAAGGATACAATAATTCTCAATGTTTATAGGAAAACATACAATAAACAGTAAATTTGAATTCTCAGTATTACACAAAGTAAGATCACGGCATCTGTCCCACAGTTTCATGGGAAATAGAATTGGAAGAGGCAGGAGCAGTGACAGATTTCCTCTTTTGTGGTTCTAAATTCACTGAAGATGGTGACAGCAGCTATAAAATTAGAAGACAATTGGTTCATGGAAGGAAAGCTTAACAAATTTAGATAAGCTCTCACAAATGTTAAAAAGGGAAGATATGACTTGACCAATGGAGGTACATAGATTCATATCTATGGTCTTTCCACTGACATGTACAGATGGGAGAACACCAAACTGCCCTGCTGGGGAAGACTTGTGATTGTCCACTGGATTGCAAGATCAAGTCAGTCAAACATAAAGGAAATCAACTCTGAAGAGGCATTAGAATCACTGAAGCTGATTCTCCAAAGCTTTGACCACCTAAGCAAAGAACTGACTCGTTAGAAAAGACCCTGATTCTTAGCAAACAATCAAATCAGCAGGAGACATGGGTTAGAGAAAAGGAGAATGTTGTATAGCTTCACCCATTCAATGGACATGATCTCAGGCAGAACCTGGGTGATGCTGAGGGATAGACAGGCCTTGTGTGCTGTAGTGCAAGGGGTCATAAAGCGTCAGATATGGCTTGGTGACTGAACAACAAGATTTCAGTTAATAAAGTAGATCTTCCAGGGTCATGGTGGGGGTCTCATAATGTTAGAGGAATAGGAGGCACTGTCCATTATCTCCAATACAAATCCATCAAAGGATCGATTGCACATGGAACATCTTCCAGAAATCAATTTGGGAACGATGTTGATGGGCCCTAGAAATCGGGAAAGGAAAATCAGTCTCTTATAAAAGAGATAGAACAAGATAAGAGACATAACGGAAGAAAAGTTTTTAGGGATCGAGACCCCCACCCCCCCGCCCCCACCTTGGAGAGGGAGTCGTAAAGGAGGAGGAGGAATTTACACAAATTAGGAAACTCTCTCATAGGTGTCAGTGGGAGAAGGAACAGAACCAGGGGGGAAAAGAACAAAAACACAGATTATGCCAAAAAATGCAGGAAGTGGCTCAGATTCTCCCGTCCACTGTCATACATGGGGCCTGGGAAGAAGACCTGTGATGTATCAAACACGCTATGGTTAGAGCCAGCCTTTAGTGACCTGAGGACAATCTGATCAACCTAAGGTGACACAGAAACATAAACCATGGGAACGCTTGAGACAGCCATTTTAGAAAGGACGTTTCCTGAGGGAAGTCTTTAACAGCACGTAGTGAACCATGATACACTCATAGAACAGGAGACTGTGCACTAGAAAATACCAAAGAAGACCAACTAGCTTCCATTTAAGGCTCTTTCCTCAATGGAGTGAGAGGAGAATGTTTACAATTGCCAGAGGCAGGAGGAAATATGTTACTGGTATCTTTGTTCCAGAGACATCTCCTACCAATCTCTAAGCTGTTTGACAGTTGCTAACGATGAATTCCTGGATTTGTGGACAGTTCACATAGTTCAGGTTCATGACAGCTTGGGATCAGCTTCCTTGAGGGGACACATGGCACACCTGAGACTGTATGCTCTGGCACAGACTGGGTGTCAGAGACTAGAGAGCTGCATAAGAGGCATGGCCCAGCTGGGACTGTGCCTTGCCCTCCAACCAGTCACCCGAGATTTTGGACCTGCGAGGAGCACAAAGCACATAGCCAATCGTGGTCTGTGCCCCTGCTGAGCACTTTAGTGCCTAATTGGCTGGGAAATGAGTGAAACACAGGGCCCACTTGGGAGAGTGCTCTCATGTATCAACTGGACGACTGAGCAGGGTGGACCTAGAAAGTACATGCGACATTTGTCAGTGGCAAGCCCCGTGTGATCAGTGCACCTCAAGCAACCCCACATATTCCAGAGGGATTTGTTTTTAGTGTCCCACTTCACCGCCAAGTAACTCAGCAAATGAGGCCAAATAAAAGGCTACTACACCCTCGTTTCATGTTGAAAACCAGATAAGGAGAGGCTTTCAAATAAAAGAAGGAAATATAAATAAAGAAGCATAAGCCAAACCAGAATTTTAGTCAACAGAATCAGTTGGCAATTAATGACAAGACTGCTCAATTGAGGGACAATAGTAGCCTTTGACAAGTACATGCTTCAACAAGGGACTGTATGACAATTTATTGACACGAAAAAGCACGCAACTTCTTTGATATTCTGAGATTTATTTCTATATGACTTCTTTAACTTTTAACAATGTTAGTCCTTTATTGTACCCTAAACTTTTATTTCTATAAACTATTATTACCAATCAAAACAAACAAAAAACATAAATGTATTTTAAACACTATATATATATATATATATGAATGAATTTGGCTTCCATTTTCTTCTCTTTTTTTACACTATTTAAACAAGTCTAATTTTTATTCTTAGTTCTCAAGTTTTCCTTTCAATATATTGTTATCAATGCTGTAACTTAGTTACAAAACATTAGGATCTGATTTCATGTATGGTTTTGTTTCCTGAATTGATTTTCCTCTCCTCTTTTAACTCTCCCATATCTCCTCCTAGACACCTCTTTCTCCCTCTTCCCTTTTCTCTGCTGTCCGTAACTCTGTGAATCCTTTTGATTCTTTCTGGATGAGGTGAATTGTGTCACCATTAACCTGGAGTTTTATCTTTTGTATCATGAGTATGTTGCTTTTTGATCTTACTGTAACCTGAGGACAGAAACCCAGAGGCCAGGACATCGATTCCAGAAATTTAAATCAACACTGAACTCCTTACCTCAAGGATCATTAAAGAACAAGCACACACACCAGCGTTTCCATGTCTACATGGAAAGCAATCACCACACTCAAGCCAGCAAGTTCAGTAGAAGAAAATCCACAGCTATTCTCCAACAAAACAGAAACACAACAGTGAATATTATAAAAAAGGGGGCACACGAAGCTATACCAAATCCACAAACACCCTAATGCATAATCCATGGACAATTCATTTCATTTCAGTGAAAAGAGATACAGATCTGCCTGCCACCCCACAGACACCACGAAACATTAAACCTTGACAAGTCACTAGTCCTATCCCACCCACAGAGGGCAGTTTCCACAACACAGTGGAGCCATAAATCTCCAGCTTGCAGAAAGGGGACCCAAATCACAGCAATCAAGACAAAATGAAATGGCAGAGAAATATGGAGATGGTGAAGGAAAATTTAAAAAAAAAAAAAAAGAAAGAAAGAAAACAACAACAACAACAACAAAAAACAAAACACCAAAACAAACAAAAAAAGTTGAGATAGGAAGTTTTCCTGTGAAAGAATTCAGAATAATGAGAGTAAAGTACACCAAAATCTTGAAAGCTAAGTAGAGATGCCAGTAAATAACTGGAGGCTTGGAGTGAGAAGAAATAAACATGTGTACCAGAGATCTAGAAGAAATAAAGAAGAGGCAAGCAGTAATAATCAATGCAATTAATGATATTAACAACACCCTGGAAGGAGCCAAAAGTAAAATAACTAAGACAGAGAAAGAAGTAAGCCCAGGGAGTGGTGGCTGCACGGGCACAGGTGTGCCAAGAGGTGCTACTCCACGTTCAGAATTAGAAGGGGCGGCTGTGAGGATACACCCCTAGTTGAAGGTAAGGAGGAGCAGTTTTCTTAGCTGGAGCAACCGTGAAAAAATAGCCCACATTCAAGCCTTTGACAACAAGTAGAAGCGAGAAAAAGTGACAATTATCTGACACCACTACATTCACAGCAACTCAAAAGAAATTGTAAGATTATTCTTTGTCGTTTTCATGTTTTGTTTTATATTAAAGTTTTTTTTTCTTTCCTTATCATTCCCTTTACTTTCAGTTCTATATTACTATATTATAACTTGGAAAATTATTTTGACTTCTATCTATTTTACAGTAATCATAGTTAGTTAAATTCTATTCTATGTACTTAATCTTTGCTTTCAAACTTTTAATTAATAAATGTTTATACCTTTAGGAATTCTCTGCTTAGAATCTATTTTCACTTACGAATTTAATTCGTGAGTTGGTTGCACTCTCACCTTTTTACTCCCCCCTCTCCTCCTAGAAACATCTATCTCCCTCCTCACATTGCTCTCTCTGTATATCTCTGTGAATCCATTTGACTGTTTTTGACTATGGAACATTGCTTCACAGTTAACATTAGGTTTTATCTTTTGCTCTTAGGATGCAGAATTCTTGATGCTACTGTAACTCAGGGACCCAAACCCAGAGACCATGAGGTCACTTCCAGATCTTTAGATCACCGTTGAATTCCTGACCCAAGGAACATCAAAAGATAAGCATATTCAAAAGGTTCCATGCCTATATGGAAATGAAGCCCCAAGCTGAAGCCTGCAATTTAAGTGCAAGACAATCCACACCTATTGTCCAGCAGAACTGCAAAGCAGAAACACAAAAATGAATATTATAAAAAGTGCTCCTGAAACCATATCAAATCCACAGACAGCACAAAGCTCATTACAGGAAAATTCACTGTACTTCATAGACAAGTGATCCAGCTCCACCTGGCAGACCACAGGCACAAGATATTCCAAACAATAAACCATGAAAACTTACCAGTCCAATCCCACCTGCAAAGATCAGGTTCTGCAGCATATTGAATCTATAATATTCCCAGCCTGCAGAAAGGGGACCCAAACCATAGCAACCTAAACAAAATGAAAAGGGATGGAAATATGTAGCTGGTGAAGGCATATGATAAAAAATAACCAAAAAAAGAAAAAAAAGAGGAGATAGGAAGTTTTCCTGAGAAGTATATCAGAATAATGAGAGTAAAGACGATCCAAATTTTGAAAGCCAATTGGAGTTGCCAGTAAACACACTGGAGGCCCGGACTGAGAATAAAGAACCATGCTTACTCTGTATCTAGAAGAAATAAAGAAGAATCAAGCAGGAATAATGAGTGCATCCCCTTCTCCTCTTGCCTTCAATCTTTCCCAGCAACACAGTTTTGTCAAATGAGTTAGTTCTTCACATCAGGTTTCCAAATATTGGAGTTTCAGCTTCAGCATCAGTCATTCCAATGTTTTTGTTAATTATATATTTTATTATTATCTTTATATTAATGAAATATGGGTATATTACACAGAAACACACATGTTCACCTCATCAAAGAGTTACAGTTACTTAATATTCGAATGGTTTCTCTGCCTTTAGGCTAACATAAGTGAAAAAACTGAAAAACATGAGCAAGAATTATAGTCCAAGAATAAATATCTATCAATAAATATTCAAACAATTCAAGAAGACGATAAGACTGCTGAGGGAAAACAGAACCTAAACGATAGTACGAACCAGTGGACCAAACACAGATGTGCAAAACATGCCATCCAAAATGAACAGAAGAATACACATCTGTCTCTACTGCACATGGAAAATTTCCAGAATATTCCTGAGAATTGGGTTTATATTAAGACATGGAATAACCATTAATAATGTAAATCATACTAAATATCATCACTGGCATCCAAACCATGTAAACTGAAATCAACAACGGGTGGAAAATTTGAAAAATGGAATGTGTGGAAAATTAAACAGCACATTTGGAAGGGCCCAATGAGGCAAAAAACAACTCACAGGGGAAATGATATATTCTGAGGTGATTCAAGTTAAAAACTCAATGTAGCAGATCATCAGCTACAGCAGAAGAAGGACACATATATACTTAAGCTCACATAAAAAGAAAACTCTTGGGCCCTGGTAATAAGCTAATCCCTTCTTCAGAAGCTGAAAAAAAAAAAAAAAAAAAAAAAAAAAAAAACAAACAACCAAAAACCCTAAACACACAGCAAGGAGAAAGAGGAAATCAGCAAATAATAGTATGGGTATAAGACACTATAAATAGAAAAAGAATAGAGAAAATTGAGCAGAAAACAAAATTAGTAAAAAGAATATTAGTCAAACTAAATAGTGAAAGGAGATTTAGTTACTGAAATGAGAATGGATAAATTGCCATTGCTACTATAAAGAGGAATTTTAGATATTTAGGACATGTTGTTCTGTCAACAAAAGTCTCAAGCTATGTGTAATAGTCAAATGGCTAGAATAACAAGTGGCTAAAACACTAAAAAACTGGGAAAAAAAGAAGACATTCTTAAAAAAAAAAAAAGAGGTTGAATTGGTTATCCCATTCTTTGTAAATAAGCCCATAGAACCGGATTTTTTTAATGCTGTAGTATACAGGTCTGTAGGTGCCCAATATGTTACCGGAGATCAGTGGAGACATAACTTCAGAAAGAATGAAGAGATGAAGCCAAAGCAAAAAACAATACCCATTTATAGATGTGACTGTTGATAGAAGCAAGATTCGATGCTGTAAAGAGCAGTATTGCATAGGAACCTGGAATATCAGGTTGATGAATTAAGGCAATTGGAAGTGGTCAAATAGGAGAAAGCAAGAGGAAATGTCAACATTCTAGGAATCAGTGAACTAAAATAGACTAGAATGGGTGAATTTGACTCAGATGACCATTATATCTGCAACTGTGGGCAGGAAGCCCTTAGAAGAAAGATAGTAGCAATCATGGTCAACATAAGATTCCGAAATACAGCACTTGGATGCAATCACAAAAAAGGACAGAATGACGTCTCTTGGTTTCCAAGAAAAGCCATTTATTATCACAGTAATCCGAGCTTATAACAAGTGAAGCTAAAAAGCTGAAGTTGAACGTTTCTATGAAGACCTACAAGACCTTTTTGAAGTATCACTCAAAGAGGATGTCTTTTCATTATAGGAGAATGCAGTGCAAAAGTAGGAAGTCAAGAAACACCTAGGGTAAGAGCAAACATGCCCTTGGAGTATGGAATGAAGCAGGGGAAAGGCTAATAGAGGTTTGTCAAAAGAATGTACTGGTTATAGCAAACACCCTCTTCCAACGACACAAAGAGAAGACTCTACGAATGGACATCACCAGGTGGTTAACACTGAAATCAGATTGATTATATTAGTTGCAGCCAAATATGGAGAAGCTCTATACAGTCAACAAAAAACAAGACACGGAGCTGATTGTGGCTCAGAACATGAGTCCTTATTGACAAATTCAGACTTAAATTCAGAACGTAGGGAAAACCACTAGACCATTCAGGTACGACGTAAATCAAATCCCTTATGATTATCCAGTGGAAGTGAGAAATAGATTTAAGGGCCTAGATCTGATAGATAGAGTGCCTGATGAACTATGGAATGAGGTTCATGACATGGTACAGGAGATAGGGATCAAGACCATCCCCATGGAAAAGAAAAGCAAAAAAGCAAAATGGCTGTGTGGGGAGGCCTTACAAATAGCTGTGAAAAGAAGAGAAGTAAAATCAAAGGAGAAAAGGAAAGATATAAGCATCTGAATGCAGAGTTCCAATGAATAGCAAGAAGAGATAAGAAAGCCTTCTTCAGCGATCAATGAAAAGAAATAGAGGAAAAGAACAGAATGGGAGAGACTAGAGATCTCTTCAAGACAATTAGAGATACCAAGGGAACATTTCATACAAAGATGGGCTCGATAAAGGACAGAAATTGTATGGACCTAACAGAAGCAGAAGATATTATGAAGAGGTGGCAAGAATATACAGAAGAACAAAAAAGATCTTCATGACCCAGAAAATCATGATGGTGTGATCACTCATCTAGAGCCAGACATCCTGGAATGTGAAGTCAAGTGGGCCTAGGAAAGCATCGCTACGAACAAAGCTAGTGGAGGTGATGGAATTCCAGTTGAGCTGCTTGAAATCCTCAAAGATGATGCTGTGAAAGTGCTGCACTCAATATGCCAGCAAATTTGGAAAACTCAGCAGTGGCCACAGGACTGGAAAAGTTCAGTTTTCAGTCCAATCCTAAAGAAAGTCATCACCAAACATTGTTCACTCTACCACATATTTGCCCCTATGTCAAATGGTAGAAAAGTAAAGTTCAAAATTCTCCAAGCCAGGCTTCAAGTGTTCATGAACAATGAATTTCCACATGTTCAAGCTGGATTTTAAAAGTGTGAGGAACAAAAAAAATCATATTGCCAACATCTGTGGGATCATTTAAACAGCAAGATAGTTCAAAAACGAAAATATATTAAAACATCGACTTCTGCTTCATTCTTTATACTGAAGCCTTTGCCTGTAGAGATCACAGAAAAATATTTTTAAAAAAATTTAAAGTGGTGGGAAAACCAGACCACCTGACCTGCCTCCTGAAAAATCTGTATCCAAGTCAAGAAGCAATACACCATGGGACAACAGGATTCTTCAAAATCAGGAAAGGATTATGCCTAGGCTGAATATTGACACCCTGTTTATTTAACTTCTATGTAGTGTCAGTCAGTTCAGTTCAGTCGCTCAGTCGTGTCTGATCTTTGCGACCCCATGAATAGCAGCACGCCAAGCCTCCCTGTTCATCATCATCTCCCGGAGTTCACTCAGACTCACGTCCATGAAGTCAGTGATGCCATCCAGCCATCTCATCCTTGGTCAGCACATACTCCTCCTGCCAGCAATCCCTTCCAGCATCAGAGTCTTTTCCAATGAGTCAACTCTTTGCATGAGGTGGCCAAAGAACTGTAGTTTCAGCTTTAGCATCATGCCTTCCAAAGAAATCCCTGGGTTGATCTCCTTCAGAATGGACTGGTTGGATCTCCGTACAGTTCAAGGGACTCTCAAGAGTCTTCTCCAACACCACAGTTTAAAAACATCAATTCTTTGGCACTCAGCCTTCTTCACAGTCCAACTCTCACATCCATACATGACCACAGGGAAAACCATAGCCTTGACTAGACTGACATTAGTTGGCAAGATAATGTCTCTGCTTTTGAATATACTATCTAGGTTGGACTTAAATTTTCTTCCAAGCAGTAAGCGTCTTTTGACTCCGTGGCTGCAATCACAATCTGCAGTGATTTTGGAGCCCAGAAAAATAAACTGTGACACTGTTTCCAATGTTTCCACATCTATTTACCATGAAATGATAGGACCGGATGCCATGATTTTCGTTTTCTGAATGTTGAGCTTTAAGCCAAATTTTTCACTCTCCTCTTTCACTTCCATTAAGAGCCTTTTTAGTTTCTCTTCACTTTCTGCCATAAGGGTGGTGTCATCTGCATATCTGAGGTTATTGATATTTCTCCAGGCAATCTTGATTGCAGCTTGTGTTTCTTCCAGCCCAGCGTTTCTCATGATGTACTCTGCATATAAGTTAAATAAGCAGGGAGAGAATATACAGCCTTGACATACTCCTTTTCCTATTTGGAACCAGTCTGTTGTTCCATGTCCAGTTCTAACTGTTGCTTCCTGACCTGTGTACAGAATTCTCAAGAGGCAGGTTAGGTGGTCTGATATTCCCATTTCTTTCAGAATTTTCCACAGTTTCTTGTGGTCCACACAGTCAAAGGCTTTGGCATAGTCAATAAAGCAGATATAGATGTTTTTCTGGAACTCTCTTGCTTTTTCCATGATCCAGCAGATGTTGGCAATTTGATCTCTGGTTCCTCTGCCTTTTCTAAAACCAGCATGAACGTCAGAGAGTTCAAGGTTGGTGTATTGGTGAAGTCTGGCTTGGAGAATTTTGAGCATTACTTTACTAGCATGTAAGATGAGTGCAATTGTGTGGTAGATTGAGCATTCTTTTGCATTTGCTTTCTTTGGAAGTGGAATGAAAACTGTCCTTTTCCAGTCCTGTAGGCACTGCTGAGTTTTCCAAATTTGCTCGCATATTGAGTGCAGCACTTTCACAGCATCATCTTTCAGGATTTGATATAGCTCAACTGGAATTCCATCACCTGCACTAGCTTTGTTCATACTGATGTTTTCTAAGGCCCACTTGACTTCACTTTGCAAGATATCTCGCTCTAGATTAGTGATCACATCATCATGATTATCTGGGTCGTGAAGATCTTTTTTGTATAGTTCTTCCATGTATTCTTGCCACCTCTTTTAATATCTTCTGCTTCTGTTAGGTCCATACAATTTCTGTCCTTTATCGAGCCCATCTTTGTATGAAATATTCCCTTGGCATCTCTAATTTTCTTGAAGAGATCTCTAGTCTCTCTCAGTCTGTTCTTTTCCTCTATTTCTTTGCATTGATCACTGAAGAAGGCTTTCTTATCTCTTCTTGCTATTCTTTGGAACTCTGCATTCAGATGCTTATATCTTTCCTTTTCTCCTTTGCTTTTTGCTTCTCTTCTTTTCACAGCTTTTGTAAGGCCTCCCCAGAGAGCCATTTTGCTTTTTTGCATTTCTTTTCCATGGGGATGGTCTTGATCCCTGTCCCCTGTACAGTGTCACGAACCTCATTCCATAGTTCATCAGGCACTCTATCTATCAGAGCTAGGCCCTTAAATCTATTTCTCATTTTCACTGTAGAGTCATAAGGCATTTAGGTCATATCTGAATGGTCTAGCCATCCTCTCTGCTTTCTTCAATTTAAGTCTGAATTTGGCAATAAAGCGTTAATGATCTGAGCCACAGTCATCTCCTGGTTTTGTTTTTGTTGACTGTATAGAGCTTCTCCATATTTGGCTACAACTAATATAATCAATCTGATTTTGGTGTTGCCCATCTGGTGATATCCATGTGTAATGTCTTATCATGTGTTGTAGAAAGAGGGTGTTTGCTATGATCAGTGCATTTTATTGGCAAAATTCTATTTGTCTTTGCCCTGCTTCATTCCGCATTCCAAGGCCAAATTTGCCTGTTACTCCAGGTATTTTTTGACATCCTGCTGTTTCATTCCAGTCCCCTATAATGAAAAGGACATCTTTTTTGGGTGTTAGTTCTAAAAGGTCTTGTAGGTCTACATAAAACCGTTCAACTTCAGCTTCTTCAGCATTTCTTGGATAACTGTGATATTGAATGGTTTGCCTTGGAGACAAACAGAGATCATTCTGTCGTTTTTGAGATAGCAACCAAATACTGCGTTTCAGACTTTCGTTGACCATGATGGCTACTCCATTTCTTCTGAGGGATTTCTGCCCACAGTAGTAGATGTAAATATAATGGTCATCTGAGTTATATTCACCCATTCCAGTCCATTTTAGTTCGCTAATTTCTAGAATGTCCACATTCACCCTTTCCATCTCTTGTTTAACCACTTACAATTTGCCATTTTCATGGACCTGGCATTCCAAGTTCCTATGCAATATTGCTCTTTATAGCATCGGATCTTGGTTATATCACCAGTCACATCCACAAATGAGTATTGTTTTTGCTTTGGCCCATTCATTCATTCTTTCTGGAGTTATTTCTCCACTGATCTCCAGTAGCATACTGGGCACCTAATGATCTGGGGAGTCCCTGTTTTGTTATCCTATCATTTTGCCTTTTCATACTGTTCATGGGGTTCATGGGGTTCTCAAGGCAAGAATACTGATGTGGCTTGCCATTCCCTTCTCTAGTGGACCATGCTCTGTCGACCTCTCCACCATGACCCACCTGCCTTGGGTTGCCCCACAAGCATGGCTTAGTTTCATTGAGTTAGACAAGGCTGTGGTCCTAGTGTGATTAGATTGACTAGTATTCTGTGAGTATGGTTTCAGTGTGTCTGCTATCTGATGCCCTCTTGCAACACCTACCATCTTACTTGGGTTTCTCTTACCTTGGCCATGAGGTATCTCTTCACGGCTGCTCCAACAAAGCACAGCTGCTGCTCCTTACCTTGGATGAAGGTATCTCCTTACTGCTGCAGTTCCTGACCTTCAACGTTGGATAGATCCTCTAGGCCCTCCTGTGCCTGTGCAGCCACAGCTCCTCTGGATGCAGTGTACAACATGCCAAATGCTAGGCTGGATGAAGCACAAGCTTGAAATAATACTGCTGGGAGAAATATCAATAAACTCAGAGAAGTAGACAACATCAGGCTTATGACAGAAAATGAAGAAGAACTAAACAGCCTCTTGATGAAAATGAGAGAGGAGAGAAAAATATGGCTTCAAACTCAACACTCAGAGAACTAAGATCATGAGATCCAATCTAATCACTGCTTATCAAGGAGATGGAGAAACAATAGAAAGAGCAAAAAACATTATTTTGGTAGTTCCAAAATTACTGCAGATGTTGACTGCAACATGAAATTAAAAGATATACTCCTTGGAAGAAATCTAAGACAAAACTAGAGAGCATATTGAAAAGCTGAGACACTGCTTTGCCAACAAATCTCCACATGGTCAAAGCTGTGATTTTTCTAGCAGTCATGTATGGGTGTGAGTTTTGGACTCACAAATAATTGTGTGGAACAATTGATGCTTTTCAACTGTGCTGTTGGTGAAGACTCTTAAGTGTCTCTTGGCTTTAAGGTGGCTAAAGGAAATCAGTCCTGAAAATTCACTGGAAGGACTGATTCTGAAAGTGAAATTCCAGTAAAGTGGCCACCTAGTGCAAAGAACTGACTCATCTGAAAAGAACTTGATGCTTGGAAACATTAATGGCAAGAGGAGAAGAGGACAGCAGAAGATGAGGTGGTTGGATGGAATCACCGACTCGATGGACATGAGTTTGAGTATGCTGCAGGAGTTGGTGACGGACAGGGAAGCATGGCATGCTCCAGTCCATGGGGTCGCAAAGAGTTGGACACTATTCAGAGACTGAACTGAACTAAACTCAAATGTAGAATCACCTACATTTTTACATGCCAGTATAATGATGCTGGATTTACTACATGATTTATTGCATTTTTTTATTCCACTTCATGAAAATATGGAAGCTGTTTTTCTTACATGAAAGGTGGAATTCTCTACACCACATGTATGAAAATCCAGGTGGTGATTTTCTTCCATTAAGTCTGTAAATTTGTATATTTCACATATGAGAATCCTAGCACTGGCTTTCTGAAGATAAGAAGAACCAGTATGGAATTTCAATTTTATTGCACAAATGAAAATCTAAATACCACTGTTTTTTCATAAATTAGAGAGAGTTTGCATTTCTCAAACATATATCAAAACAAAGAGTTTTTCTATGAAATGTGTAATATTCTGTATTTTCTGTACAGAACAAAGGTGCTAATTTCATATCTAAGATGCTGGACTTCTCTATATATCATATTTAAGGTCAGAATGGAGATATTCCTATAAAAACATGAAAATCTCTGTATTTCACAAGAAGCACTGGTTCTTCATCTACAGAAACACCTATGTTCCCTCTTTGCCTGTTTGCCTGTGCCTTCAGCATTTGTTTGTGTCTACACGTGTGAGATTGTTGCCTGTGTTTTTGTGTTTTTTCTGTGTGGATGTGTGTCCTTCCACAGCTGATGAATAGATGAAGGTGACAGATCATGAATCGTGTAGCACGCAGAAGGATCTCTGTTGGTTTCCAAGACAAACCATTCAATAGCACAGTAATCCAAGTATTTGTCATGACCAGTTATGCTGAAGTAGTTGAAGTAAACAGTTGTATGAACTTACAAGACCATCTAGAACTAACATCCAAAAAAAAAGAAGTCCATCGCATCATAGATGAATGTAATGCAAATATAGAAAGTCAAGAGATACCTGGAGAGATACCAGACAAATTTGGCATTGGAGTACAAAAGGGATCCAGTCAAAGGCTAACAAAGTTCTGCCAAGAGAACACACACCTTTGCAAGCACCCCAGTCCATCAACACAAGAGAAGAGTACACATGGAATCACCAGATGTTCAATACTGACATCACATTGATACTTTTACTTGCAGTCAAAGTTGGAGAAGCTATATACAGTCAGCAAAAGCAGAATTGAAAGCTGACTATTGCTCAGATCATGAACTCTTTATTGCCAAATTCAGACTTAAATTTAAAAAGAAGGGAAAACCACTAGACTATTCAGGTATGACCTAAATCAAATCCCTTAAGATAAAACAGTGAAAGTGACAATTAATTTCAAGGGATTAGATCTGATAGAAAGAGTGCCTGAGGAACAATGGGCAGAGGTTTGTGACATCATACAAGAAGCAGTGATCAAGACCATTTTCAAGAAATAGAAATGCAAAAAAGGCAACATAGTTTTCTAAAGATGCCTTATAAATAGATGAGAAAAGGATAGAAGCTGAAAGCAAAGGAGAAAGGGAAATATATACCCATTTTAAGACAGAGATACAAATTATAGAAAGGAGAGATAAGAAAGGCTTTGTCAGTGAACAATGCAAAGTAATAGAGGAAAATAATAGAATGGGAAAGACTAGATATATCTTCAAGAAAATTAGAGATACCAAGGGAGTATTTAATTCAAAAATGGTCAAAATAAAGGACAGACATTTCGTGGACCTAGTAGAAGCAGAAGATATTAAGAAAAGGTGGCAAGAATACACATAAGAACTATATAAAAATGGTATTCATGAACCATTTACGAATGATGTGATTACTCACCTAGAGACAGAAATTTTAGAATGTGATTCAGGAGTCCTTATGAAGCATCCACATGCCCCAACATTGTGAAGTTGATGGAATTCTGCTTGAGTTATTTTATAATTATGGAAGTGCTTCACTAAGTATGCCGGCGAATTTGGAAAACTCAACAGTAGACACAGGAATGGAAAAGTTCATTCCACTTAGAAAGGCAATGCCAAAGACTGTACGCAAAAAAATACAGTTACTCTTATCTCGCACGGAAGCAAAGTAATCAAAATTCTCCAAGCCAGGCTTCAATGGTACATGAACCGTGATATTCCAGATGTTCAAGCTGGATTTAATAAAGGCAGAGGAACAAAAAATCAAATACCCAACATGTGTGGGATGATCAAATTGACAAGACACCTCCAGAGAGGGGAAAAAAAAAAAAATCTACTTCTAAATTGTTTATACCAAAACTTTTGACTGTGTGGATCAAAATAAATTGTGGAAAATTCTTACAGTGATGGGAGTACCAGATCACCTGACCTGTTTCCTAGGAAATCTGTATGCAGCTAAAGAGGCAACAGTTAGAACTGGATGTAAAACAACAGATTGCTTCCAAATAGGAGAAGGATTATGACAAAGCTGCATATTGTCACCCTGCTTATTTAAATTATATGTAATGTTCACTTCAGTCGCTCAGTTGTGTCTGACTCTTCACAACCACATGACCACAGCATTCCAGGCCTTCTTATCAGTTACCAACCCCTTGAATTCACCCAAACTCTTGTCCATTGTTTTGGTGATGCTATCCAACCATCTCATCCTTGTCATCCCTTTCTCTTCCTGCCCTCAATCTTTCACAGCATCAGGATCTTTTCCATTGAGTCACTAGTTTGTATTAGGTGGCTGAAGCATTTGAGTTTCAGCTTGAAAATCAGTCCTTCCAATGAACACCCAGGACTGATCTCCTTTAGGATGGACTGGTTGGATCTCTTTGTAGTCCAAGGCACTCTCAGGAGTCACCTCCAACATCACAGTTCAAAAGCATCAGTTCTTGGTGCTTAGCTTTCTTTATAGTCCAAATAACACATCCATACACGACTACTGGAAACAACAACAACAAACCAAAAAAAAAAAAAAAAGCCTTGACTAGACAGAACTTTGTTGGCAAAGGAATATTTCTGCTTTTTCATACAGTGTCTAGGTTGATCATAACTTTCCTTCCAAGGAGTAAACAGTTTTAATTTCATGGCAGTAATCACAATCTGCAGTGATTTTGGAGGCCTTCCCCCACCAAAAAATAAATAAATAAATAAATAAATAAATAAATAAATAAATAAATAAATAAATAAATAAATATATATATATATATATATAGACAGCCACTGTTTCCACTGTTTCTCTATCTATTTGCCATGAATTGATGGGTCTTGATAGCATGTTCTTCGTCTTCTGAATTTTAAGGTTTAAGCCAACTTTTTCACTCTCTGCATCATTTTAATCAAGAAGCTCGTTTTTTGTTCTTCATTTTTTGTCATAGTCATCTGCATATCTGAGGTTATTGATATTTCTCCAAGCAATCTTGATTCCAACTTGTGTGATTTCAGTCCAACGTTTCTCATGATGTACTCTGCATTTATGTTAAATAAACAGGGTGATAATATACAGCTTTGACGTACTCCTTTTCCTGTTTGGAACCAATCTGTTGTTCCATGTCCAGTTCTAACTTTGCTCCCTGATCTGTATATAGGTTTCTCAAGAGGCAGGTCAGGTGATCTTGTATTCCCATCTCTCTCAGGATTTTCCAGTTTATTGTGATCCACACAGTCAAAGGCTTTGGTACAGTCAATAAAACAGAAATAGATGTTTTTCTGGAACTCTCTTGCTTTTCCATTATCCAGCAGATGTTGGCAATTTGATCTCTGGTTCCTTTGCCTTTTCTAAAACCAGCTTGAATATCTGGAAGTTTACAGTTCACGTACTGCTGAAGCCTGTCTTCAAGAATTTTGAGCATTACTTTACTAGCGTGCGAGATGAGGGCAACTGTGTGGTAGTTTGAGCATTCTTTGGCATTGCCTTTCTTTGGAATAGGAATGAAAACTGACTTTTTCCATTCCTGTGGCCACTGCTGAGTTTTCCAAATTTGCTTGCATATTGAGTGCAGCACTTTCACAGCATCCTCTTTCCATATTTGACATAACTCAACCGGAATTCCATCACCTCCACTAGCTTTGTTCGTAGTGATGCTTTCTAAGGCCCACTTGACTTCACATTCCAGGATGTTTGGCTCTAGGTGAGTGATCATACCATAGTGATTATGTTGATCATGAATATCTTTTTTGTACAGTTCTTCTGTGTATTCTTGCTACCTCTTCTTAAAGTCTTCTGCTTCTGTTAGGTAGCAGTATATATTTTGGAGGACATATATAACTGCTGCTGCTGCTAAGTTGCTTCAGTCGTGTCCAACTGTGTGTGACTCCAGAGATAGCAGCCCACCAGGCTCCCCCATCCTTGGGATTCTCCAGGCAAGAACACTGGAATGGGATGCCATTGCCTTCTCTGATATATAACTGCAGGTATATATTTTTTCAGTATCTAATGATTTGTTAAAAGGCCTTTCAGTTATAGTCACTTCAGGTAATTATCTGATTTCCCTTATGACTTACACATTGAATTATTGGTTGTTTAGGAATATCATGTTAAATTTTATACACATTGCCAAATTTGCATACATGAATCCCATTTTTAACATTTAGCTCCACTTCTGGTTTTCAGAGAACATAGTTGGCATGATTTAAAATACTGACTTCTGTTATGCCTTAATGTAAAGCCTATTTTTGAGAATATTCCAAAGAAAGTTCAGATACATATGGAAATATATGTGTGTGTGCATATATATATATATATATATATATATATATATATATATAATTAAAGATAAATATATAAATAGTATGTGTATATATGTCTATTTGAATGCATCAGTGTAGGTACATAATTGTAAATATACATATACACATATATTTTACCCTTCTTTGATATTGAATTGTTTCAGGTCATGTTTTTCAGATTTATATTTTGCTTTCCATCTCCTTTCTCTTTTGGATTTGTACTAAATCTATATTAGGTATTTTCACATTACTTTAGGTCCTGTTGAGGTAGAAGCCCACAGTCACCTCCAGTGAGAGTATATAAATCTTTCTACAGATAGTAACATTTTCTGAGTCTGTACAGTACAGAGCACACTGTGAACAAAGAAATTTGCCAGACATATCAGTAAACAAATGATGCTGCTGTCATCAAGTCATAAGCCATTGTATCCATCCATAAATGTGAAACCTGGGGAACTCCTGATGCAATCAGTTTGCCCACTATCAAGTCCTTAGTTTACTGCTGTTTCCACCAGTGTTGACTGAAGAACTGACTTGAGACAGAAAGAACAGATACTAACCCTAGTTAAGGTACTTATCAAATGAATTATTCCAAGGAGCACAGATTCTTGCATCTTCCCACAAGCAGAAATGATCTCAATCCAGTCATTTGAGGTGTACAGTTTTTTTTCATTAACCATAATATTAGGACATTCTCCATACCTGATCATTGTACCAAAACTTCTGTAAAACCTGGATCCTTCTATCCTTCACAGCAGTCTTTTCACAGTACTTGAAAGTTACTCCTCATGATTAAATCCTTCTTAGGAAAAAAAAAAATCCTTCTTAGGATGAAAGACCTGAGGAAGAAAACATAATTCTCCACTTTTGGGCTATGCATTTTTCCCAGTCAGGAGCGCACATTCTAGAATTGCAATATAAGGGATACTTGGGCAGCACCTCGGTTTTAACCTGTGTTTACTAATTCCCACTTAGCATAGTTCTGAAAGGTATGCTATTACTTATTAAAATGGAAGGAATTCATGGTTTCATAAATTGGTGACATTGATTTATGAAAACATATAATCATATATGTTTGCTTTACTTTTAGATACCCCTTCTTTACTTTAAGAAACAATGACAAATTAGTGAAGTGAAGGGACTTAGTGTAGATTCTGAATGCATTCTGGCTAACTTAGCTCTGTATTTAATAAAGCAATTCTAGGTGCACTTACTCCTTGGAAGAAAAGTTATGACCAATGTAGATAGCATATTCAAAAGCAGAGACATTACTTTGTCGACTAAGGTCAGTCTAGTCAAGTCTATGGTTTTTCCTGTGGTCATGTATGGATGTGAGAGTTGGACTGTGAAGAAAGCTGAGTG